>NC_056745.1:357173633-357181133 GCF_019279795.1 Protopterus annectens
TTACATTCCACAAGTGGGATTCATTTCAATACTATATATTCATGAAGCAGATTTAATGCTTCAGAGAATATAAAGCAGTTTATATGACTGTCCCATAAAAACAATGAATCCAGTGACTGAAAGCACAGTGGTAACTGGGAAGTAGTCTCTAAGACATAGAGAACAGATGCTCATCCAAATTCTCAGCATTCTCATTCTAAAGCCTGTGTAATAAACCAACTTGAAAATTAAATATGAAAAATATGTTTTTTCTGATTTCTCTAAGGCCAAATTGAACAAATTCTCCTAGTCACTGGAAGAAAGAGGTCATCATTTCTCTCTACTGTCCCCTCATTAGAACCCTCATAGAGTATAATGCCCCATTTGACATGTACCTCACTAGGCACCTGCAACAGTAGGAGAGGCCACAAAAATACCTTACAAAGAGGATCCTAGGCCTTAAACACATGTCCTACATGGACAGACTCAAAAATCTCCAGCTATTCTTTGTCTCATATCGTCTTCTAAGAGGCGATCTCTGCTTGACTTACAAAGCTGATCCAGCTCTGTTAGAAATGCTACATCTAAAGAAATCCCAATTCATCCGCACCACATGCTCCAGAGACCTCAACCTCATTACTACAATCAACAGAACATGCTGGAGGGGCAGGTTCATAACCCAGGGACTACCCATGCTCTGGAATAGACTTCCCATACAGGTCAAGCAGAGCACCTCACTAGCCCTCTTCAAGTGAAATCTTGATGAGTGGATGGGTAATAGAAAGTTCACCCTGGGAATCACTCCAGTGGCTCTACTTGATAGAGGCACTGGGAAATAACGACAGGTGGCACAATGCCAGGGCACTTCTATGGGCTAGGCTTGTAAAGGCCCCAGGGCCATTAGCCTAGTATACACTTATGAACCTATGAATAGAAAAGGGTACAGTTGCCTGCATGTATACCTGCCATACCATAACACTAGAGCTTAGTAAAGAAGTTACTCTAGAAGCAAACAATAACATGTGGGTTATACCCACCTTATAGTGTCAATGTTTGGCCAGACATTGAGAAAGCAGTGGTGTCTTCCTTTCTGTGAGGTACCAACATGAGTCTCATACTAGAATGTACTGATATAGTTTTGCACATAGCTGTTTTATTTTTCCACTGTACCCAGCTATCAATTGGTTGAAGCTTCAACCATACAAAAATTGGTTGACCCACAGGCAACATGGTAGAAGAGGATGAAGCCCTAATTGTGACCCAAATAACCTGAGGGCAGTAGCAGCCCAGATGCTAGCAGAGTAAGGTAGGCAGATAGGTGTGAGAACCATATGCTGGACTGTATCCTGGGAGAACAATACAGGTCTAATCTGGTGCAAAATTGAATCTCACTGAGGATGGCATAATGATATGCAGTGATAAACAAAGGACTTGCACTTGATCAGTGTCAAGCTGCTTCTGTTGTAGTCTTCTGAGAGTGTAGCTTCCTAGTGGGGACGTATATTAATAGGTTCATGTCCTACCACTGGAAGAAGGACATTGCAGGGCCCTTAGATCATGGAAGGCTACCTATTACAACCACGAAACTGCAATTGCGCTAATACAGAAACGTCAACACATATTGAGTGAACCGCGAAAACACCGAATGTCCTGAAGCGCGAAATATGAAATATCGCATCATCATAGTTGGACCTTCTCTGCTATAGCTCCTTAAGGTAAGTGTGCAATAGTAATGGACCTTAGGGTTAGGGTGCGGGTTAAGGTAAAGTGCATACATAGTAATATTTGTAAGCTTTAGTTTAGGATTAGAAGTAGGGTTTTAGGTTCATAGTTTCATAGGTTTATAGGTTCATACTAGGCTATCTGCCCCAGGGCATTTATAAGCCTAGCCCAGAGTTTTGTGGCTTTCGCCACCCCTTTAGTTTGAAGGATACTATGCCCATTATTTTGCTGTGCCTCTGTCAAGCAGTGACACAGAGGTTATCCCTGGGGTATACCTGCGATCTCCCATCCATTGGTCAAGATTTCTCTTGAACAAGGCCAGCGAGGTGCTCTGCCTCACATGTACCGTGATTTTGTTCCACAGCATAGGGAGTCTCTGGGTGATGAATCTGTCCCTCCAGCACATCCTATTAATAGCCGTGTTGAGGTTTAAGTCTCTTGCCCTTGTAGTTCTGATGGATTTAAATTTTTTGAGGTGAAGCATGTTCATTAATTCCGGGTTGGACATGGCCTTGTATGTCAGGCACAGGTTACCTCTGAGCAGATGGTAAGCGACTGAATAGAGCTGGAGTTCCTTCAGTCGGGCAGCATAAGACATATTTTTGAGACCCTTTATCCTTTTGGTGAGGAACGTTTGGGGCCTTTCCAATTGCTGCAGGTGTCGGGTCAGATACATTCCAAATGGGGCATTGTACTCAATCATTGGTCTGATGAGTGATGAGTACAGGGGAACGATGACCTCCCTTGATCTAGATGTGAATCCCTTCATGATCAGGTGGGCAATGTAGAAGGTCTTCCTAACTACTTTGGCAATGTGAGTGTCAAACGAAAGGTTACTGTCAACCTGGGTCCCCAGATCCCTGATAACCTCTTCTGTGCTTAGTGGATTGTTACCTATATGGTAACTAGGGGTAACCTTGTTTTTCCCGAAGGGTATGACTATGCATTTTTTGGCGTTTAACTTTAGGCCATGGTTCTGGCACCAGTTATCCGTTTCTATGAGACCCTTCTGAAGGATGTCTGTGTCAGATGGGTTTTCAACTATGGTGCCCAGTTTGCAGTCATCTGCAAACTTTGTCAGCCATAATCCTCCTGTGTTTGCTTGTACTTCTGAAAAGTAGATGCCGAACAAAAGTGGGCCCAGGACTGAGCCCTGTGGGACACCACTTGTGACAGGCTTGGAGTCTGACATGGCGCCAGCAACTCTGACCCTGTGGGTTCTGTCACTTAGCCAGTTTGCAACCCATCTAGTGATGTATGGGTTTACATTTAAGCTGGTGAGTTTTTTAATGATACCCGAGTGGGGTATTGTGTCGAAAGCCTTTGCCAGGTCAAGGTAGGCTGTGTGGACTGCCTTGCCCTCGTCAATGGCCTTGGTGACTGTTTCGAAAAAGTCAACCAAGTTTAAAAGGCATGATCTGCCCTTGACAAAGCCAAACTGGGTTGGATCCAAAGTCTGCAAGTCCCCTATGTCTTTATTTATGAGTTCCATTATGATCCTTTCCATAGCTTTGCAGACCAGGCTTGTCAAGCTGATGGGATGGTAGTTTCTGGGGTCGGTGGAGGCACCTCCTTTATGAAGTGGGACCACCGTTGCCGTACGCCACTCCTTGGGTACGTATCCTGAGGTGAGGCTAAGATTAAACAGCTGCCCTAGCTGCGGGTTTAATTCCTCATTGAGCTCGTGGAGCACACAACCGGGGACACCCTCTGGTCCCATGGATGCTGTGTTTTTTGCCTTGGAGAGAGCAGTTCTCACCTGAGCATTTGAGATGTTTGGGGGACTACAATCCTCTGGTATAGATATCTTTCCTTTTGGGGGGGGGGAGAAATTTGCACTGAACCTGTCAGCCAGTATGTTGGCAATGTCTGTAGGCTCAGTGATTTTTACATCATTTTGAACTAATTCTGAGCATATCTGGGAGTTTCCTCCCAGGTTTCTAACATAGCTAAAAAAGGCCTTATGATTGTCTTTTGAGTCCTTAGCAATTTTTCTCTCAAAATTTGCCTTGGATGCTTTTATGAGAGATCTCAGTTTTTTACTTATAATGATCAAGGGTGTCTTCCCTTTTATGGATTTTGCTCTATCTTGTAGTAGCTTCTTCCTTTTGTTGTAAAGCTTGTTTATGGCTGGGGTCCACCAGACTTTTGTTAAGTGTATGTATGTGGGTTATTTATTTTGTTTGGGTATAGCTCTTTAACATAGTTGTGCAATAATTACGGACCTTAGGTGTAGGGTGCGGGTTAAGGTAAGTGCATACATAGTACTATATGTGAGCTTTAGTTTAGGGTTAGAAGTAGGGTTTTGTTAAGTGTATGTATGTGAATTATTTATTTTGTTTGGATAGGTAGTATGTAGCGGGCGGTGGGGTTGGCCAACTATGCAGATTCGACATTTTGAATTTCGCTGTTTAGGACATTTGGTGTTTTCACAGTTCACTTAATATGTGTCGAAGTTTCCGTATTTGTGTATGTGAGGTTTTGTGGTTTTGATATAGCCCCATCATGGAATGCACACATCAAGTTTGCAAAGGGCAGAGTTATGACAAAAAATAAAAGATGGCTTCCTAAACTGTAATCAGATCTGACCCTCCATATATTAACTGACTTCTAGCTGAGAATCAGAAAATTTAGACTGAAATTGAATCTTCATCCATCTAGAATGTTTCAAGCTATGTTAGCCCTACATTTTACATATAAGCTCCGTGGTGTATGTAATAAGTACATAGCACAATAGTACATATAACTAAATAGGTAGCGGTTCTAATCTCAGCCATGGTAACTGTGTGTGTGTGTGTAAGTCTGTGTTTGTAGGTTAAAGCATTTTGAGGACTTTTCCACCCAGTAAATCCCCCATTGGCCTATTTTACAAGGTCTGCTCATGTCATTCACCTTAGATGCACCATTGGACAGTCTGTAGTATATAATATAATCTCTGTGGCACATGTGATAAGGACAACTAGAGAGGCAGGGGTATTGATCTCAATACTGGCAACTATGATACTGTGTGTGTTTGTGAAAAGCATATCCCATGTGTGTGTGCTGGTTATGTCTGGCAGTTGGTGCAGAGGTTAAGTTTGTGAGCTGTAGTTCTTACAGTACAGGGCTTGATTTCTTCAGGCTTTGTTTGCCTATTTGGGGTTGCAGATTGGCATAATGGTTAAGGTGTTTACCTTACAGACAGAAAGTGCAGGGTTTGATTCTCAAATGGGTATTTGGCTAGGCTTAAAATAGCCCACAAGGACAATTAGCCCAGTACTAACCTATGAACCTATGACTGATCACAATTGACTGATGAGAAGCAGGCAGTAGAAGAAAAACAGGAGATAAAAAGGTAAGCTTTAGCTCAATGTAAAACTTTAAAGAAAACATGTTTTGTAGGGGGCAAGCCCCCAAAACTTTACCATTTGGGGGACTTCATTGTCCATACTCAATTAAATATATTACATCTATGGTCACACAACAACAAAGGAAAGAGAAACAATGCCAACATCACATCACTACAGGCACATTAATAGAAACTGCACCAGTATTGATTTGCAGTATCAAAAACCGTCTAGTTGAGAATCAGCAAATTTAGACTGAAACTGAATATTCATCCCTCTAGAATGTTTCAAGTTAATATGTTAGGCCTACATTTTACATCCTGTATTACTGCATATTCTTTTGGGATTTTTTGAGCTAAAGTTCTCCCAAACAGAAAGATGAATGTGGAAAGCAAATAGAACATCCTATATGTCATTAAGTAAACCATATAATCTTATATTGAAAGTGTAATTAATCTTGTATGCATATACATTAAAATTTCCCAGTAAAGAAATAATAAATTATGCTAAAATAAAAACAGATACTGGGATTCAGAAAGGTTTATTATAAGGCAGAAGCCTTAACACCACAGTTTTCTGCATCATGGTAAGCCTTTCCAATTCAGAGGTAGAGTTCCCTTTATGGTCTTCTCTTAACAGTGGCTGAAGCTCAATTAATGGTCTAGCTGAGGAAACTGCATGTTAACTCATTCCCTCCAATGGAGCTCTGGAAGTTTCCATTGTAATTTCCAATGAGCTGAGCCTAATCTTTCTGACAGAATCAAATTATGTCCTCACATTTTAAACAAATGTTCATATCTCTGGAACCATTGGGGTTACTAAAGAAGTATAAATGGCAAACTCTTCAGCACAAACTATGTTTATAGTGATAATATTCTTTAGGTTCAAGATAAAAGTCACAGTAAACACTGTGTACAATATCTCAGAAACCACTTGATTTACACATGTAGTAACTTCAGCCTTTTGTTCATTCAGCTGGGAACTTTCATATGAGGCTAGGCAGTACTGCCTGTGCTGCATGGTTGTTGAGATATGTAGAAAAACATGACATTTATATCTATATAAATAAATACTATATGAACAAGAATGAATGTCTCTTTACCTGTACTAGACAGAGGACAAATATCAATATAGTTGAGTTTGTCAATGTTCACACTATAAGATTAAATCGTTTAATACCTTGTATGTATCATGGCTTAGGAATTACTGATACAAATATAAACAAGCAATATTTGATGCCTAGAGGCGTCAGTAAAGTGTAGCTGCAGAAGCACCTGGAGGTGTCACTCAGCTGTAATGAGGTAATATGCAATGTTTATGTGAGTGGCTAAAGCTAATTAATCATGTGCTCACCCCCAGAAGTACCCTGTGCCAATCCCATGAGCTAGCAACCCACCTCCTCAGCTCTTCAAGTAAAGAGTGAAAAAAAAATATCACATTACTGAAAGAAACCAATTGGCTTTTTATAGTAATGAAGCCAATCATGACCGACCAAATCCATTTCTCCAACATAAAACTAAAAAAAAAAAACATGTCTTCAGATCATCACATTATGGTAGTAAGCCAGTCAGCCAATCATTCCCACCATAATCTACCCCCCCCAGTTCTTCAAGGAGAGGAGCAAAAAAAAAATAAAACTATCCAGACCTTTGCATTACATTACGATGATGACTGGATTTCTACAGTAATGCAGCCACGCATGCCCCTCCAAATCCACACACACCCAAGCTCTTCACATGAAGAACCAAAAAAAATTACTTCTTCAAATTACTTTAGGAAGCCAATTGGCTTCCTACAGTAATTCAGCAAACCCACAGACCCCAGGTCTTGAACTGAAGAGCAAAAAAAAAAAAAAAAAAAAAAAATGCCAGATTAAGTGCCTTTCTATACTTGCATGCCCCCTAACACTTTGAACCCAGGGTAATTGCCCCTTTACCCCACCCTCTTTGCTATGCTAATACTCCACCCCCAAAAATGCAGAAATGGATAAAGCTCTGGACTAACTCGGTAGATTAATAATCACTCTGCCATTTTTTTTTCTAAGAGGAAAAAGCAAGCAGTGACTTTTGATGGCATTCACCCATTCCCTCTTATAAGAGCAGTTGTGATACTGTTAAGTATAGCAGAGCCATGATGTGTGTGTGTGTGTGTGTGTGTGTGTGTGTGTGTGTGTGTGTGTGTGTGTGTGTGTGTGTGTGTGTGTGTGTTTACATGTGTGTGTGTCTGTGTGTGTGTGTGTGTGTGTGTGTGTGTGTGTGTGTGTGTGTGTGTGTGTGCGTGTGTGTGTGTGTGTCTTTGTTGTCATGTATGTAAGCGTCTGTTGGAGAATGAATGGAGCATTTTGGGGGGTGTATGCATATATGTGTTTGTGTGTGGGGGGGTGCCTGCCTGTCTGTCTGTCGGTCTGTCTGTCTAGGTGATTACTCAAAGGGAGGTAAGCAGGGGATGTAAACTCTATATGTGTGTGTGTTTA
>NC_056745.1:357186133-357243633 GCF_019279795.1 Protopterus annectens
TTGTTGTTCTTCCCTGGTCAAATTACATGTCCTTTCCTTGTCTTTAATATAATGACTTCTATAAAAATGCCTAATATCTTTTTCACAAACTTTTTCGAACAAGCTGATGACATTATTCAAAGGAGGATTAAAAGTGCTAGGCCTCCTAAGGTCTTCGTTAATGTTATTACATATGTCTATACTGTTATTAAACCAAACTTTCAAGTTCAGTTTTCTGGTATAACACTTCAGATCCACTAATGTATTAACAATGTTTCCCATTTTACAGGGAACAGAGGTAAAGCCCTTTGCCAATAAATTGGCATGATGACCATGAAGATGTAAGTGCGAATAATTATAAATTTTGAAATCATTCTTATCATTGCATATAATTACAGGCAACAACCCTTGTTCAACACATTGTTGCTCATTCAAAACCTGGATTAATATTTCCAAATTTGAGTAACCACTCATATTTTGGGTGGTGGTCTGTCTCTGGGTTGAGGTATTACCATATATTCCAGGGTTAAAGTGATCACTAGTGCCATTGTTGATAATTACTAACCCACGGGTCAATAGTTTCCTTGTACAAACTATTATTAAAGTTGCTCTGCCCAAAAATTAATACATTTCCCCCTAATGAACCATTACATTCACCACAGTCATTACTAATAGCACAATCAATGTGATTACATGCATGCCCATTGTCATAAACTTCAGTTAATTGCTCGTTTACACTGTAGACTGATATATCTAAAACGGAATTTAAATCTGAACATTTGTCTACTTCTTGACAATAGGTAATTTGCTGAATTAGTTCATTAGTCTTGGAATCAGAACTAAAGTCACTCTGATCAAATACATTAGCAGGCAACTGTCCCAAATCAATTGCTAAATTTTCGTCTAAACGCAGGTAACCAGCTGAACCTCCCTTCTTTACCGTGGATAAAATGTCATTCATAGGTTCATAGTTAGTATTAATATTGCCACATTTAAGGTTAAAGTTAAATTCAGAGTTACTTACACATCCTCCTAAAGTTGAATTGTCCGGAAATAACTCCAATACAGTTCCTTTTAAGTGTTCCAAGTCCTGAAACCTTTGGTCTCGCACCCTGTGTCGTGAAATCTCGGTGGGTGTTCCCGAAAAAAGAAGAAGAGGTGGAAGGAGAAGAGGATGACATTGGCATTCCTGCTTTACCTTGAAGCCTTTCCAAATGTCTAACAGCATCTTCCATGTTGACACCAGACTGTTGGCACTGGCCTTGCCCTCCTTGAATATGACTAGCTTATTGCGTCATTTCCGACTCGTTATTCATCCCGCAATTGGTTTGCAGCTTCCCATTAACATAATGACCTGGAGATAATGGGTATACAATACTCTTGTTGTATTCAAACTATTGCTGAACCAAAAAACCAAGAAAAAACAGACTGGATCAGTGAAATCAGAAAGCAACAAAGTCCACTCAGCGATATTTAGTCTTAACGCACCTTTTATTACAAAACAAGCAACGTTTTCGCTACAACCCCTGCTGTAGCTTCCTCAGAGTACAAAATAAGATCTGTAACAGTTTCTTTTTAAACATAAAAGCGCGCCAAACAATGAGGCAGCGCGACATTGTTAAAGGTACAGTCAGTGTAAACATAACCACATATTTTCTTCTAAATCTAAAACATGTCCTACCAAGAAAAATTTTTAGGACTAAGCCATTTAATTAAAACCTTGTAGTCATTAAGGGAATTTAAAATAAAATAATGAGAATAAAAACCATTGACAAAGAAACCGGAACCTGTCCGGTCGGAGCTTGCATGTACCATAAGCCCTAAATGAAAAATAAACATAGAACATAGTACCGTTGTCAAAGACAACACCGATCCAAACTGAACTTGGTGCTGGCAAGGCAAGAATCCTGCATGTTTGGGTGTCGCTGAACCAGCTCGTTAAAATTCACTAAGTACTGCACAGGGCAGAGTCAGCGACTACTAAATATATTAAATCTACACCACTTAGCCAAAGAAAGTCATGTCCTATGTAACCAACCTTAAAATATTGAAAATATTTAAAATATTTTAAACGTTGAAAAGTGTTCTATCTCTGAGAGTGTACCTATGCAACTCCTTATTATAAGTAAAGCGATCCCAGTCATGGCGAGACCAAAGCAAAGAAAACTATTAAGCGTGGGGATAAAATGTCATGGTCTGGACTTAGTCTAAGCAAGAACTGAGGCCAAGAAGTCAGTCCTGCGAGGAGCAGTCAAAAAATCCACCACGCTTATCACAACCCAACTAGGTACATTACCGGAAATAATGGTCCAACAACAATTATAAAGTCATCCTATAATTCATATGGAAACAGTAAATGCCATGAACATCGGACAAAATTGTGATGACCGAACCAAACAATACACTTGGCGTGTAACCAAGAAGTCAATACAATGCAAATCTGGTGTATATCTGAGGTTACAAGTCAAAGTATTTTAGGGTTTTAAAATCCAAAATTGGATAAAATCCCCTTACCCCTTTGATTCCATACCAGGTTTAAGAAAGTACAAACACCATTAAGATGTCAGACACATTTTGTGCAAAACAGCTAGAGGCGTGAACGCGTCAAGTGATCCCCTAATGCAGGGGCTAAAAAAATTACGTCATACAGACTGTGGTCTGAAACCACCCGATTAGAAACAAGAAAGGTAATCCAGGTTGAGAGAGTAAACCGCACGATGTGCGGACCTAAAAAAACTATGACAATCCAACAACAGGAGTCCCCAAATTCTAGCAGTTATTGCTAAGAAGCAAAATATGTAGAACCTATCCAATCCCACCGGGCCAAGATGTCCCCGTGTATTCTACCTATGGGAATGTAAGCTACACGGGGACATCTTGGCCCGGTGGGATTGGATAGGTTCTACATATTTTGCTTCTTAGCAATAACTGCTAGAATTTGGGGACTCCTGTTGTTGGATTGTCATAGTTTTTTTAGGTCCGCACATCGTGCGGTTTACTCTCTCAACCTGGATTACCTTTCTTGTTTCTAATCGGGTGTCTTCAGACCACAGTCTGTATGACGTAATTTTTTTAGCCCCTGCATTAGGGGATCACTTGACGCGTTCACGCCTCTAGCTGTTTTGCACAAAATGTGTCTGACATCTTAATGGTGTTTGTACTTTCTTAAACCTGGTATAGAATCAAAGGGGTAAGGGGATTTTATCCAATTTTGGATTTTAAAACCCTAAAATACTTTGACTTGTAACCTCAGATATACACCAGATTTGCATTGTATTGACTTCTTGGTTACACGCCAAGTGTATTGTTTGGTTCGGTCATCACAATTTTGTCCGATGTTCATGGCATTTACTGTTTCCATATGAATTATAGGATGACTTTATAATTGTTGTTGGACCATTATTTCGTAATGTACCTAGTTGGGTTGTGATAAGCGTGGTGGATTTTGACTGCTCCGCAGGACTGACTTCTTGGCCTCAGTTCTTGCTTAGACTAAGTCCAGACCATGACATTTTATCCCCACGCTAATAGTTTTTTGCTTTGGTCTCGCCATGACTGGGATCGCTTTACTTATAATAAGGAGTTGCATAGGTACACTCTCAGAGATAGAACACTTTTCAACGTTTAAAATATTTTAAATATTTTCAATATTTTAAGGTTGGTTACATAGGACATGACTTTCTTTGGCTAAGTGGTGTAGATTTAATATATTTAGTAGTCACTGACTCTGCCCTGTGCAGTACTTAGTGAATCTTAACGAGCTGGTTCAGCGACACCCAAACATGCAGGATTCTTGCCCTGCCAGCACCAAGTTCAGTTTGGATCGGTGTTGTCTTTGACAACGGTACTATGTTCTATGTTTATTTTTCATTTAGGGCTTATGGTACATGTAAGTCTGACCGGACAGGTTCCGTTTCTTTGTCAATGGTTTTATTCTCATTATTTTATTTTAAATTCCCTTAATGACTACAAGGTTTTAATTAAATGGCTTAGTCCTAAAAATTTTTCTTGGTAGGACATGTTTTAGATTTAGAAGAAAATATGTGGTTATGTTTACACTGACTGTACCTTTAACAATGTCGCGCTGCCTCATTGTTTGGCGCGCTTTTATGTTTAAAAAGAAACTGTTACAGATCTTATTTTGTACTCTGAGGAAGCTACAGCAGGGGTTGTAGCGAAAACGTTGCTTGTTTTGTAATAAAAGGTGCGTTAAGACTAAATATCGCTGAGTGGACTTTGTGGCTTTCTGATTTCACTGATCGACTCTTGTTGTATTCATTTAAATCCCTTTTAATTTTGTTGGTCTTATGGATAAATATGGTGTTGTAAATGTTACTCACTTGATGAAATACATTGTTGTACATCAGCTGTCATCGACTAAAAGCCATATTGGCTTGAATATTCTTATCAAGCTCATCTAACACTTTAGTCATGTCATCAAGTTTCTCCTGATTGTACGTGACCATAATTTTCATTAAGTCAATACCTGCCTGATCAAAGAGACAATGTAATTCCTTCAGGAATTCACTATTATCACTGACACCATTACGGTATCTCCACAGTCTTAAGCCACAGGGCACTAGTTCTAATTCAATATTTTTATTAAGGTATGCATTCTCCATTTGGAGCTTCTTATACACCATAAGGTCCTTTTCAAACTGTTTCAGCTTGTCCTCCAGGGTTAAAACCTGCTGTGGACATGAAGGTTCCACAATGTTTCCAATGTTGAAGTTAAATTGATTTTCTTTCCATATCCCTTCATTATCAATAAAATGAAGGTTGTTAATGTCTTTACTTTGCCCATTATTTTCATTGTCTTGATGAATGGGACCCATGGGTCCAAAATTAACACTTTGAATTAAAGTTTGAGAAGGCTGGGTGAGAGGGTAGCCAAGGCTACCAAATATGTTACCTGAAACAGGTTGTCCATTAAAGTTCTAATTTGTGAAGTGTGGACCGCTAACTGCTGGTTGATTTGCTGCAGGAGATTGAGTATGTCTCCATTTATAGTTGGTTCATTCATCCTACTGGCCCAAAAGACAAAGCCACAAGTCCAAATATAAAACCAGGTAATCACAACACCAGTACAGGACAGATGAACCACCACGAAGTACAGAACACCAAAATAACCACATAGTAAAAAAGCAGGTTTATTACAAGGTTGAGCGCTTTCTTCCCTATTCAAGGGACTTCTTCAGAAGAAAACAGTAAAAACACCAAGCCACAAATATACCCCACCCCAATTAAACAATTGGGTTGTGACTACACTAATTATACAACTATACAGATTTGTCTTTAAAAAGGACAAGTCCCTTAAAAATATTTTAGAAAGAAGAATGGACAATGACATTTGTAATAGAAAAGTTGGGAATTATAAATGCAACACATGTTTGTATTGCCCTTTCATTATTGAAACTGGAGAAAATGTCAAGTTAAATGGGAGGGTGATTTATATTCATGGGCATTATAATTGTAGCAGTAGCAACATGATTTATATTGCCAAATGTCAAGAATGTCCTATATTTTACATAGGCAAAACTAGCAGAAAATTCAAGGTTAGAATTGGAGAACATTTGGGGAACATTAAAAACAAAAGAATCACTAGTGCCCCTTATAGGCATTTGCAGGAGTTTGGTGGGCACAAGTTTAAATTTCTGGTGGTTCAACCAGGAGTGGCCTTAGATCAATTGGTGCCCTAGACAAAAGGACTCCACCGCGCCATCCACCACACCACTTGGTGCCACCTATCCTGGTCTACTTACACCAAATAAATACTGGAAAAGCACCCCTGCTAGAGCAGTGCTCTAGGCAGCTGCCTAGTTGGCCTATGCCTAAGGCCAGCTATGGGTTCAACAGTTAATAAAGGACCTGCAGGGTCAAATCCTGGATGTTCGTTTGGATATTTTGGAATTACGATGGCAACGGTTTTTAAATGCATCTCAGCATCCAGGTATAAATGAGATGATTAGTATTTCTAGTATTTTAAAATTGCATAACATTTTAGGATAGAAGTCAAATTTATTATTTTTTTTCTCAAGTCAAGAGTTTTATATATACATATTTTTGGTACATTTGTATTTTCGTCATGATTTTTTAGTAGTGATGTCCAAAATTTATACAAGTTTATTTTATTTGCGATGCTTTTTAAGTTAGAATTGAGCTTTCACAATTAGTTGTATAATTAGCGTAGTCACAATGGAATTGTTTAATTGGGGTGGGGGTATATATGTGGCTGGGTGTTTTTACTGTTGTGTTCTGAAGAAGTCCCTTGAATAGGGAAGAAAGTGCTCAGCCTTGTAATAAACCTGCTTTGTTACTATGTGGTTATTTTGGTGTTCTGTACTTCGTGGTGGTTCATCTGTCCTGTACTGGTGTTGTGATTAAATGGTACAATAAAATTGCTAAATTTGCAACTAGTTGCACACACTATACCATCACAGCACTCCCCTATGACCTCTTAAATGGCTTAAGCACTTTATCTACAACTCATAACCACCCATAACATTATTCACAAACCCACTGCATCTCCTACTCTCAGTTCTGTTCTTTGCAGGCATGCTCCCACAAGATCATTACAATCCAAAATATACAACTCTTCTCATTGTATAAACATACTATATCTGCTGATGAAGCCTCTACTCCTATTCTGTTGCCAAAGCTTGAAACAATCTTCCTATGAATACTGTAATATCTAGACATCTTTCTCACTTTCACTGATTCCTAGCCACCTTAGTACTCTATTCACTACCACTATGTCTTTCTAATAGCACTTTTCTCTCAGTAAACCTCTTATATTTCAACCACTTCTACCTAACACTGAATGGTTACCTCAATTTAAAATGGAATGACAAAGACAAAGGGTGGCTAAATACATTGATTTCTCTGTGTACAATCTTAATAAAGTAACCAGAGGATATATCAGAGTTAATCCACATACAAATAAAAATTCTTTGCCAGGTGTCACTACTGCTACTAACATACCGTGACATTGAAGGTGTTAAACATATGCCAAGATGTCTTGTGCGATCACACCCCTTTATGAACTACCTGGTCACTAACATATTACACCCCCCCTACACACACACACACACACACACACACACACACACACACACACACACACACACACACACACACACACACACAAATCTTTCTAACTCACTCTTTCTTACCATATCAGAAACTTCTCTGATATAGCTGTTAGCAGCACTAGACAACATTAAAATTTCCTTAGTCTGCAATTGTATAGACCCTACCTCAGCTCTCTCAACTTTCTATAACCACTTATCTATATTTAAAAGTGAATTATTTTCACTTAAAACAGATTAGACTTAAAGGTAACAAAGTTCATTATAATGTTGCTAAAATAAGAAAATCTCTTTAAAATAAATAATCTATTGGTGGAATTGAAGAAAAACTATCAAAACACTACTAATTTACAAAATTATCAACTTCTTAAATAATCTGCTAGATTAAAATGAATCTGAACAAAACAGGAACCTTCAATATCTCTACCTAGGCAACCCAAAAAAAACTAGAAGAACATTAAGAATCGCAATTCAGATTTATCTTTCCAAAGAAGGCCTCCTCTATCAAGCTTAATGTTTGTAAAAGAAATGTCAAACATGCTCCCTCTTTTCCACTTTTACAGTATGTTGCCTTTAGCAACCTGCAGTCAGTTGCATCCACTTTACAATGATACAAGCTAGCCAACTACCATTTTAGTTCACAACAATCAGAAAATAAATATAAAAGAATATCTACAAAAACTCAATTAAATACACCCTAGTGAAAATCCTTACCAAAGGCTGCTGTATTTTACATAGATAAACTGACCCCTAGATTTAATAAAATCTGTGTAGGCATAGTGTAGAGCCTACATTGAATGTTAACATGCCCATATACATGGTTCCATCTTGGCAGTGTGCCATGCATATTAATCATGGTGCATTGCTGAGGAAGAGCCATGGAACATGGTTATTGAATCAGTGTAGTAAGTGTGGTGCTATCTGTGTCCACAGTAACACACTCCCTGCACTGTCCAATTGTAATATACAGCAATGCAATTTAATTTTTTTTTTTTACATTTTAAAAAAACATGTTTGAACGGCGCAGAGTGCAACAATGATAAGTGGTGCCGAGACACCTGCCAGACATCTAAAAATAGAAACCAGATATATTTAATTAGGTCTGTAAAGGTCAAATTTAAGCATAGCTGAGCAGGTTTGCATGGCACTCCATGGTGCTCAGCACTGCTTATAGGTAACTCAGAGGTATATGTAAAGGTATAGCAAAATTCCACATATCCATGTAGCTAAATGGGTAGAGTTATGCTTTCATATGCAGTAGGTGCAGGGTTTGAATACATGAAAGAACAAGTTAGCATTTTTGTTCAAAATAGAAATTATGCAAATTATTTTTAAATACTGGCCTGCTGCACTCAGCTAAGCTTTGCTAAGACCTGCTAAACACTATATAAACACAATAATGGCAGCTTATGTTTATGCACTGCTTGGCACCACTTGGCAGGTTTGTGAACTGCTAAGAAATGCCAAGCATTTGGTGTATTCCAGTTTTCACACTACTTAGCTCAGCTGTGCTGGTTTGAGTGGTGCTAAGTGGAACACTGAATTTTTAAATATTGTCCAATGGTGTGTAAGAGTGAGAAAATAGGCTATATTAAGCCCAATAGGCAGGGATAAGGCATAATCTGATGGAGTTCTGTCTTTGAAAGATACAATGGCAGACATTGGAAAGCTTTCGCACTTTTGGGCACAGTGGTGGGGCATTCAGAAGTCCAGGATCATGGTCAGACTCCTTGTCAAAAACCATGAGGGCCAGCTGATGCAGAGAGATTACCAGGTCTCAGTCTGCAAGGTGGAGGCCTGGAAATGGTGGGCAAGGGACCTCACCAGTGCAACTGACATCCCCTGCACAGGTGAGCAGTGTCATCACCACCATGATGACCTGAGAAGAAGGAAGGGCACTCTCTTGGACACCTGGGTCCAATAATTCTGGGCTGGGAATGTCCCACATATATGTAAGTAATATTACCTGTGTTTCACCAATAACTAATCTTGAATGTCTGCTAAAATGTTATGCATAATGTTACGCTTCTCTTCCAACAGCTGCAGAGGAGAGGGCTCACAACATTGAGGCGCATGCCAGGCGCCTGGCCAGGTTGTGCTGTGAGTGTGGTCAGTACAGATGTATTTTGCTATCGATAGTCAAATAAGCAAGAAATAGTAAAGCATTAACTGTGATTAGATATATACAGTAAAATTGTATTGCTATGAACGTGGATGTACACAAGCACTGCAAGAAGTGCATACTGCCAACTGTAGTGCCATAAGCAGGGAAGACTAAAGCATTAACCATAATAAAGTATATGCAATAAAGTTTGTAGTACAAATAACTGTGGAATTACAGATGTGTTGCAACACCTGCATAATGACAGCTGTTGTGCAATAAAATCATGAAATTATACCAGTAACTGTTTGAAGGTATATCTAATAAAGTACGTTGTGCAAGAAATGTGGAAGTAGGGCTGTTTTTCAAGAAATCAATTATCACAACTGTTCTGCAATAAAAACACAAAATAATATCAGTACCTGCATGAAGGTATAGCTAATAATGTCTGTTGTGCAATAAGTGTAGGTTCAGAGTTGTTTTGTAAAAAATGACTTATGATAACTGATCTGCAGCAACACATGGATCAATAGCAATAACACCAAGGTAAATCATGTACAGCAGGATTGTCTTGTTTTCACCATTGCATGTCAGCTACAAGCATTCAGGCTTTGAGGTATGCAGTCAGATGGGAGGGTGGCCTAATGGTTAAGGTGTTTGCCTTACAAACACAAGGTGCAGGGTTTGAGTCTCACAAGGGATAATTGGCTAGGCTTAAAAAGGCTCACAAGAGCAGTTAGCTTAGTACTAATCTAAAAAAAAAAAAAAAAAAAAAAAAAATAGATATAACAGTGTACTAGTTGTACACTGCAAATAATAACCTATAATCAGATATTGTTTGTTGACTTCACAGATATTTCAACACACAGTGTATTGTATACACCTGCATTCTATGTAGTAATGTATAGTTTACCTAGTATCTCTGTCATGCTTGAATGTCATGCATGTGTGTTCAACTGTCACTGCAATGAAGTATAAAACTGTACCACTATCAGCAGGCCATATTTTGGTTTGAAGGTAAGTAAATATTAGTCAATCAGTAATCAGCAGTGACTCAGTAGCTCAGTTTGCTAAATGGTCGGTATGAAGTATATTTTTGCCACACACAGACCAGGGTTCGAATCCAGTGGTATGTAGATCTAAACATTACAGTATCAGTCACGTAATGTTTACAGATATTCTCTCCACAAGAACTACAGGTAAATGAGTGAGGTATCCTATATTATGAATACATTATTGTGTGTTTAGGTATTACAGACTGTTACAATCATTACCAGGAATGTGAAAATACAGCATAAAATACAGGAAATAAGTATAAGAATAATAAAATAGAATAAATAAAATAAAATCTGTAAACTTGGTACAGCTGCATGCCTGGAGTTTGTGTTAAAGGTTGCTGCAGTCAGTAAATACATTTGATGCAGAAGTCCTCTACAGTCACTGCTATTGGGTTCTATCCCCATGCCTGCCAAGCAAGGCATGATAGTTGTTTACTTTATGTACAGTACACATATATGTTTCCCAAGTGTCACACTGTCATGGTAATTATTGTTGTATAATCCCTCTGTCACAGATGTATCATCGACATGATTATGTAAATAGCAAATTAACACTACATTGGCTCACAGTACACCTTGGTAGTTATATAGGTCCACCTGATGTGCAAGTGTTCTGTGTAGTTGTGCACCTGCAGTTGTTACTGCTGGGCCCATACTGTCCCATGTGGATAGCTTAAGAGGTATGTACATGCTACAGCAGCTATAGGGCACTTTTACACATAAATAAAGGACAGACCTGTACAGTAGATAGCAGTACTGTTGTCAGCTATATAGCCAATAATGGTATTAATGGACTGTACTTCTCTCTCTCCCCCAACCCTTATCTTCAAATATGTATTACAATTATTTATATTGGTAATGGTTTAATATTAACATATGTTGTTCCATAAACTTTATTTTGGGGCATGTGTTTTATTACTGTTATGTATTACAATGGTTGCATATTAACATATATTATTGAATTACCTATTCTGTTGGCCTTATGCCATAGCTGTTACTGGCATGCTGTTACTATACTGATTGTTTTGTTGAAACACAGGTGCCCAGTAGGAAGGTAGCTGGAATAAAGAAGCTGAACCACGACAAAGTAAAATCTTCTTGTTTAATACAAAATGGTGAGCGCTTTCACAATTGTAACCATTGCTTCATCAGACTGTCTGATGAAGCAATGGTTACCATTGCGAAAGTGCTCACCATTTTGCATTAAAAAAGAGTATTTTACTTTGTCATGGTTCAACTTCTTTATTCCAGCTACCTTCCTACTGGGCACCTGTGTTTCAACATTTTCAACTTCTGGGCTGATTTGGATTTATTTGTATGCTGACTGTTTTGTTAATTATTGTTGTATTTCCCATAGTATGCATTTAAATGCATTGAAATGTAATGGGGTTATTTCCAATGTTCTGGCATGCTATTGTTACTAACAATGTTTTGTTTATAGCTAACCTATCTATATTGCTTTATCTCCATTACCACAGCACATCACGGTAGGCCAGTTCCTGCTGATTCACCTACCCTACCTCAGCTGGCCGTGGCACCAAGTCCCAGCACATCTGGCACCTAAGCCAGTGGTGACCGCTCTGCTGACCCTGCACCACCTTTGGGTGGAACTGCCTCAGGGGACATGGCCCAGGAGCTAGTGGCAGAGCGGCAGTAGTCACCCAGGATTGACTACTGGCCATGGTGGGCAGGATTGTTCATAGGAGCTATCAACATCACATGCGCCAGATTGAGGGCAGACTAGCCAACCTGGTGGATCTGGCTGACCCTGGCACCCAGCCTTCAGCACAGCCATCTTTTGGGCAGTAAAGGAATAGTGTTGACTGCTTATGGGTAGGGACTTCAGTCATGCTGCTGCCATCTGGAGGCACATGCACTTCAGATTCCACAACACCTTCCCCATCCAACGTGTTTACCTCCCTCATGTGTCACACACTGCCCCTATCAGCTGTCTTGTCTGTTTTGTCTGTCTACAATTGCATCCTCTGATACCAAATTTACCTCCCAACACATACCTATATCCCCTCGCCAACTCACAACTCTCCCCTTATAAAAAAAAAAAAAGTAGACACCTGTCCCACAAAAACAAAAAATATTTCCCCATACATAGCTCTCTATTTTGCACGTGTCCACTGGACACAACTAATTTGGTTCAATTGGCTTGACAACATATTTATGCTGTCCTCACCCCTCACTCAGGGGGTTGAGAGTCCAAATTCATCCACAAAATCTGTCAAAATGCACAGCTGTTGCTGTACAAGAAATAGAAAGCTATGGTTCTTCCCTACACCCATCCTGCACATTCCTACCTGCCTTTCACTATGTTTTTCCCCTGGCTTTCCCCCATTTCACCACTGTCCGATCACGCTCTTTTTCTTTTCTTTTTAATTTTTTACCATCGGTTTGCATGGAGCTAAGCGAAGTGCAGCACTGCACAAACCCACTTAAATGAGCTTTAATCTGCCTTAATGATCCTATGTGCTTCTCACAGTGTTAGGCACATGTACAAAATAATCATCCCTGCCATATTTTGAACCCAGGCCCCTGTCCATTACATTCTACTGCACTAACCCACTAGGCCGCACAAATCACAATTCAAACACTTGTTTCCAGCAATACATACTGACTGCCACTGACAGACTGAAATCAAACCTAATGAGAAAAATGGGAGTATACCTGGAATTCTGATACAAAATACACAAGTAGACAGCCAAATAAATAATAATGACAGTACTTGAGGCCTGGGATAGCAGACAATGTTCCCTGTTACCTGCAATATCTTGAAACACACCTGCTAAGGTATCAATGGCACAGTACATATGTTCAAATGGGACCCTGCTGCAGAACAACTGGCTTTGAAAGCCATGCACATACTGATGGATGCAGACAATGAGTGTTACAGCCTGTATGTCAGTACATATAGCTTACAAATACACTTGCTCCTGCACTGACTCAGTAACTCAGTCTGTTAAATACCTTGCATACAGACCATTTTGCCACACATATTCCTGGGTTCGAATCTAGTGTATTGCATTTCAACTACATTGTTGTGAACACAGCAAGTAATGACTGAGTCACGCAATTTTAATCCCCATAGGTTACTGCTACTGAATTATCTTCTACCCAGTTTTGCAATTCAGAGGCCTGCAGGTAGGGACACACTGCACATATTCGAATCGTCTAACTATATGTCACCTACTACTCTGCTATTGGCACTGTTGCACAACAGATGTACCTTAAGCACATGCCTCGATTGGTTTGTAATGGGGACCCTTACCCTGGCTCTGCTGTAATGACAGGGCTGAAACAGCTGGCCCTGTTACACATACAGCTTGCTGGCCTCCAAAGTATTCACACTCCCCCATATGTGTCCTAGGCTGCAGCAGCACCTGCAGCCAGGACCATACATGGCTATATGTTAAGGTAGCTGCTACAGAATGTCAATACCTCCCTACTCCCTATAACAAGAGATCTGGACACATACATACATAAAGGGGAGGCAAAGGCCCAGAGATAGGTACATGTTTCACAGTTTGCCCCTACAAAGATAGTAAGTTGATAGAATAGCAGCTACTGCATTAGCATGCATATTCTGATGGGTATGAAGTGTGACACTCACATGGTCTCTCTCTCTCCTTTCTCACCTCAGCCCACAATGTTTGCCAGTGAACTGCCAGATGACCACACTGTCATGGGACACTGACCAAACATATGAGGCAAAACTGTGTAAATACTTCATACATCTCTACAGTGGACAGTATTTGTACTTATCCTCTGTGATGTTGTAGTCTCCACACCTCAGTAATGTCCATCTCAAAAACTAAGAAAGAGGCCTAGGCCTACATGAAAGCCTTATATACTGCACTGTGGTGCCATGTCATTGGCTAATGGTAGTGCAGTTCAGCTGTTTTGGATGCAATTAACAATTGTGAGCCACAGATTTGTGCAGAAGCAATTACCTGTTAATAAGGATTGCCTACAAAAGGCAAGAAACCGCATATGGGGAACAGATCTGTATGTAGTTGTACTCATACAGACAGCATATGTGCAAAGCACTTGTAGAGGAATGTTTCAAAAGAAGGAATATATCACTCTACCAGGTATGTACTACATTACCCCATAAAATGGGATGCAGATGGGAGGATGGAGGTATGGGGAATAGGGATTAAAACAGTACGCTTGTATTTGATCTATGATAATGACATGTCAGTGATAATCTGCTGTCCAACACCTACAGGCATGCCTCTCAGTTGTCCCTCCTTTGAATCACATCTCTGCTCTGCCCCTGTCCATCCCTCCTACAATGGTCGGCTGTTGTAGTAAAGATAGTGGATTACATGTAAGACATAGTGACACTAAGTAAGGGTGTACACTCCTGTAACATCAAATGGTGTACTGTAATTCATCTCCTCACAGTCTGTCAAAGTCACACATAAATAGTACTGACACTGTAAAAGTGTCCCTGAATGTCCCTGATGTACTCTGGCTACGTCCATGTTTTGTAGACATTAGTCCCTGTCTGGTTGAGAGCTATGCCTAACATACCTCTCAACTTCCTACAGTAGGAAATCAGGACAAAGCCATATTTAATGGGGGGACAAAGGCCCAAACACAGTGACAGAGTATACATATTGGCCATATAAAGTAAGAATGTGAATAGACTAACAGATATTACTGTAGCATAAGTGTTGCCTGAGGGGTCTGATGGGTGACAGTTACATTATGTGCCAATTTCCTGACAGCAACCATCAATCAGTGGACAAGCATTTGTCAGACATCCACAAGTTTGTGCAGAAGGACCACATCTATGAGGCAAACATGGTGACATTCTGCAAACATCTGCATAGTTGAGAGCTATGATGCCTACAGGGAACATATACTACAACAGGTTTGCATTGCTGTCTGTCACTGTGGCACACTGGTGCTGCTGGACTGTCCCCATATAGTTGCTGAAATAGTACACTGCTATTTGGATGACAGTGGCTGTATGACATACTAGTGGGGATTTGTCCATAGGGGACACACCACAGTACACTGTAGTCATGGCTGTAGAGACATACAGCAGAATCTGTTACACCACACAAGGACATTACCCAGTATTGCTACTATCTTTATGATAGCCACACTTGTAGTTTGTTGCCAAACTGTGGTATGATGTGTGAGGGAGCAGTGGATAATGCAGGCCATTATGGGTGTGTAGGGTCTGTACATAGTGGACATCCACATATCTGGTCCTGTAATGTGTTCCCCTCTTATTGTCTTGCAGGAACAATGTACTGATGGAGACATCCTCCATTTTCATCTGCAGAGAAAGATGCTATACTGGATGCCTTCAGATTCAATGATCACATTCTGCTTTCAAGGGGTAATCACAATCATGAACAGTGGGCGGCACTGTGGGCCAACCTTGTGAGGGCTGTTAATCATATTGGCCAACAGGACAGGACCTACAAGCAGGTCCGACACCAGGACACAAATATGGTCAATGCCTCATGTCAAAGGGCAGCTGCTGTTGCCAGGGATCGTGCTGCCACTGGTAGAGGGCCTGCAACAGAACAACCTCTCTTTGCCACAGAGGAATTTCTGGTGAACCTAGGATCAACCAACAGCTCCCAGCCAACTATCACACCATACATCCAGGAGGTGGGTGCCACAGCATCCACATCAGAGGACCATTCAGGTAAGCTCACTGTGTTCACCAGCATAACACATTAGCAATCATTGTGGCAGGCTCTACAGACCAGTACATGGGTGTCAGGTCTATCTGCATTGGGGGGTTGGGTTTTACCCACAGTTGAGCACACATACTCAGAATGTTAGCAATATAGCCAGTATCACATTAGCTACTGTACATGTGGATATACACACATATTACCTTGTAACAATGAAACATTTGTTGTTGCTGGCAATACCTCTTCCTCAACTTTTCATAGGTCCAGCAGGTGTAGTTGGAGTTCATGGTCCTGTACCTGGTAAGTGTGATACTGTTGTTTTACAGATCATATATACCCTATGAAAGTTAAGAGGTGCCATTTTGCCTTATGCGCAACTGTTGTGCTTAGCCAGAGTCAAATAGTTGTATGTTCCACTTTGGAACAGTTAACTGCAGTGCATAGCCTAGGGAATGACAGGTGTATATTTGTACAAACATTAACATATTTGCACTTGTAATTATGAGCAACTATGCAGTCTGCTATACATGAGGCAATTACTCCCAGATGCCCATTCAAACACAATAGAGAGAAGGTACATACCTGAGGCAGTGCTACTACAGCTGGCATATCATTGTCAAGATGGGTGTACTGGGTTTTAAATGTAGTCCTATCACATACACTGTCATATTGCATACCTCATAGGTGTATTGTACTGGCAATGTTACCCGGATGTAGGTGGCATGCAAGTTATACAGGGCCTACATTGTCTGTGTATGTTGTTGTGAGTTTGTGTGTTGTGCTTGGGATCAGAGCTGAGAAGATGTGGGACATGTAAATGCAGTTGTGGATCCTAATCTGTATGAATCTGTGTGGATTACCATACATAATAGTGCAGGTGGTAATGTACTACTTTTGTCTTGCTTCTCACAGGTGAAAGGGGGGTTCGGAGTCTGTCCCCCTCACAACCTGATGTCAGTGTCTCATAGGACTCTGATAATGATGGTGACTATGATGAGGTACAGGTGGGCTTGTTGGTAGCTGAATCTGTCCCAGAGGATGACATCCCACTTCTGCCCCCATTGTCCCAGCACACAGTCAGTATGCCCACACATACCCAGTCACCAGAAGCCACAGATATTGGACAGTCAGAGGGTGACATCATAGTACAGGACAGTGTGAGAGTGTAGACACTGGCCATAGCCAGAGAGCTAGTGAGGTCCCACACAGGCAGATTGAAAGGGGTATTTGAAGGAGGACTGTGGCCTATCCACCTCTTGTTGCAGGTGTCACATCATGGGTCACTCACTGCATGTTTCAGGCTGTCATGGTGGCACAGGCATGATCTGAACCCAACACCAGGCAGATGCTTAGAGTTATGGATGCAGCATTGTCTTACATCTGTGACTGACTCTACCACATTGGTGACATCATGGAACATGTCACTGATGTAGTGGACAGATGGTGGGCTGAGACAGTGTCTGTCTTTGAGCGCACATTGTCTGTGTTGGAACATGTGGTTGGAGTTGGGCATCCGCCACATGGACGTGCTCCTATAGTGGCAGTACCTCCAGTGCTACAGAGGGAAGTGTGCTATGCACACCACAACAATTTAGGCCATGATCAGATGGTCCTGGTTGGACCCATAGGGGCACAGGCCCAGCAGACAGCAGTCACCATCAGGTACTAGCACCCCATCTGACCTTGGGCATGATGCTGTCCATGCTACTCCTGGTGAAGCCAGTTCCCATGTTTTTGGCAGGAGACAGTGAATTGTCCACTCTACCATGTATGTTCCACAGCTGTCCACCATACACATGTGTAGGGCTAACCCTGGGCTTGACTGTGTACACGCACACACTCCAACACCACTGTCACATGCAGGTCACCTAGAGGCACACACGGCAGCTCTCCATGGCCCACATAACCAGCACCCCTTCCTGACTCACACTCATGCTGTCAACTCTTTTGCACGCTTAGGCCTCTGGCACCCCACACCATACCCTGTGCATGTGATGATACCTGTGCCATACTTCTGCCATCCATGCCATCAATGCAGGGACCTGCATAAATGTGTCTGATGCACAGGGTGACTATATAACTTTACATGTGTTTGTATAGTGCATTAGTGTTATGCCATGGCAGTTGTTGTGGGCCACAACAGGTACTGGATGCCAGCATGTGTCAGGACTACACATCATATGTTGTGTATCTTTGTTACCTGATGGTACACTGGTGACAGTGTTACAGAATGACAGGTGTGTCATGGACCTGTGTATGTTTTTGTCCCAGGAGTCTGAGCGGTTCCGCTATGGAAACATGGTGAAAATACAGTGGCAAAGGATGGCAAGGCAGCACAGCAGAGACATGACATCAGCAAGGTATGTCAGTATATGTGCATGGCTCCCTAGGTGCATATGTGTAGAACAGTGCATCAGAGACAATGGGGAAAGTCAGTGGCATCATGCTTTCATACCCTGTGACACACTGTATTACCCTTGATACATGTCACCTGGGTTATCTGCATGTACAACTCTAGATGGTGGTGGACATCAATTATGCTTATGTAGAGGAAGGCAATTTAGGGCCAGCAGCTAGTCACAGGGCCATAAAATGCATAACCAATACACAGGGGCATGTCTCTAGTGCTGTAAGGGGACCTATTTACACAAACCAACACATAACACAAGTTGCATACTGTGAGATTAGAACCCCTACCTAGCTACTATTGCACACTATAGCTCACAGTACGTAATGCATGCACCTCACCATTTACCTGACATTACACTATTAGCCAGTGCTCTTAAGGTGGATGACATCAGCAAGCCTTGTAACAGTGGCCAATGTTGAGGCCAGCAGCTAATCAGTGGGCATAAAATGTATAACCATTGCAGAGAGATAGCCCATATGGGCTTGTCTGAAGTGTTCCATGGGGATATTTTCACATGCACCAGTTGGATGCTGTGAGAGTGTAACCCCTGCCTATCTAGTATTACACACTATAACTTGCAGTACTTACCACGTGTGCCATGCTGTTTATCTGATGTGATACTGTCAGCCAATGCTCTTAAGGTGGATGACATCCGCAGGCCTTGTAAAGGAGGCCAATGTTGAGGCCAGCAGCTAGTCAGTGGGCATAAAATGCATAACCATTGCACAAAGAGTGCCCATATGGGCTTCTCTGAAGTGCGCATGGGGACATATTTACATACACACACACACACACACACACACACACACACACACACACACACACACACACACACACACACACACACACACACACACACACACACACACACACACACACACACACATACACACACACACACATAAACACACACACACACACACACACACACACACACAGAGTTGGATTCTGTGAGATTAGAACTCCTACCTATCTAGTTGTGCACACTATAGCTTGCACTATTTATCTGTTGTTAGATTGTCAGTCAGTGTCATACACAGGCCTTGTAGAGGAGAGAATTTAGAGGCCAGCAGCCAGTCAAAGGGCCATAAAATGCATACCATTGCATGGAGACAGCCCATATGGGCATGCCATAGTGCTGTGAGGGGATATATTGATACACACACACACACACACACACACACACACACACACACACACACACACACACACACACACACACACACACACACACACACACACACACACACACACACACGCACACACACACACACACACACACACACACACACACACACACACACACATACACACACACACACACACACACACACACACACACACACACACACACACACACACACACACACACACACACATACACACAGAGTTGGATTCTGTGAGATTAGAACTCCTACCTATCTAGTTGTGCACACTATAGCTTGCACTATTTATCTGTTGTTAGATTGTCAGTCAGTGTCATACACAGGCCTTGTAGAGGAGAGAATTTAGAGGCCAGCAGCCAGTCAAAGGGCCATAAAATGCATACCATTGCATGGAGACAGCCCATATGGGCATGCCATAGTGCTGTGAGGGGATATATTGATACACACACACACACACACACACACACACACACACACACACACACACACACACACACACACACACACACACACACACACACACACACATCTGGAGGATGTGAGATTAGAACTCCTACGTATCTAGTATTTCACAATACAGCTCATAGTACTTATCACATGCACCACAGGTTATATCTGCTGCATATGTTGATGCAGGTACAGTACTTGTGGAGTATGCAAAGTGGCTTTGTGTTGGACAGCATGTGTGGCCTGCAGAATGATACTGTTATTGTATCCAGTGTCCTAGGGGGTGGGATACCTGGTAAAATCCCTGCTATGTGTGTACACTTACCAGTCTGATCATATGCAGCTGTTTGCAGTTTGATAGGCAAACATGTGTCCAGAGACAATATGGCCTATCCAAGGCATGTGTTGTGCCCATTTTATATTACACTACCTATGTCTGTCTGCAGAGTGACAGCCCACAGACTCAGGGGTCTGTGGGTGAGTGGATTATGTACTGTTGTGGACTTGCTCTTGTGCCATCGGACAGTTGTTTTGATGAGTACGTGTAGATAACCCAAGCATTCAGGGGTATGTGGGAACATTTGTACATCCCCGCCCACATCTATATAAATGTTTATAATACAGTTGTCTCCTTAAATGTAGTTGTGCATGCAAGTAATGTAAATGCGTTCTGTAGAAGTATGTGAGGAGTCTATGTACCACTGTACTTTATATAGCTATATATACATCTTATTATATATATATATATATATATATATATATATATATATATAGATATATATATATATATATATATATATATATATATATATATATATATATATATATATGGGTCTAGGACTATGCACTGAAAGCACATTTCACGGAAAGTCAAATGACTGTCCACAATTCAATGAAAACACAATTCACTGAAACACATTTCACTGA
Organism: Protopterus annectens; assembly: GCF_019279795.1. Lineage (NCBI taxonomy): Eukaryota > Metazoa > Chordata > Ceratodontiformes > Protopteridae > Protopterus > Protopterus annectens. Next base: position 357,206,982 of record NC_056745.1, read on the forward strand.
AAGTTATATATGGCCTTTTTCCCACTGTAGTGCAACCCTGGAATTAGAATATATAGTAACGGGGGGTGTGGGGAGGCACCACCCCCACATTGGGGGGTGTGGTGTGCGTAACCCCCCACATAGTTTGGATATATATTAAGTTTAGAAAAACTAATTTATTAAAATTGCAAGTATCCATGTGTATAGTTTAAAATATTTAACAAAGTGGGGGGCTACGCTCCACCAGATATATCAAGGCATCGGAACCATGACTTAAGCAGTCCAAACACACACTCTGTGATGTTCCTAGTCTGTGCATGTGCCTCATTATAGTATTCTTCGGTAGGTGTGTGTGCATTTCTGATGGGTGTCATCATCCATGGTTCCAGTGTAGGTGGCCATATAGGATGTCACCCCTGGCAAACATCTGGTACTGCTATGATGCATGCCAGATATGGGAGTCGTGATAACTGCCAGGGCTGCCAGCACACACATTCATGATAATGCCCTGGGCATTGCACATGACCTGGCAGTTGATGGAGTGATACTCCTTGCGGTTGACATAGACTCTACCAACCTCACCGGGTGATGCTTTGATGTAGACAAGAGTGCAGTCTATGGCACCCAGTACCTCAGGGAAGTGTGCTGCATGGTATAAGAGATGCATACTGCTGGCCTTTCATCAGGGGTGTAGGGTAAATAAATGTGTTCACTGGTATATGTTTGAATGGCATACAGTAACTGGTAGAATACCCTGGATGATGGTGCCTGTGAGACCCTCCCATCATGTCCCCAATTGGTCTTTGAAAAGCTAATATCCTAAGGGCTACACACACCTTTGTTTCCACTGGGATGGGTTCCCCTCTGTTGGCTCTGGGTCTGAGTTGTGGGCAACAGAGCTCAGTGAGTTGTTGTACTATGTCCTTGTCCACCCTGTAGTGCTCTATAATCTTCAGCTCTTGTAGCTCCTGGAAGGTTACCCTGGACCTGAACACTCTTCTCCTTCTCAGTCTAGGCCTATTGTCAGCAGCATCATCATCACTGACCTCAGCATATAACACATACAGATGTAGCAGAGCTGCAGCAGCCCCTAACATTGCTTTAGTTAAAAATCCCATGTTTGTACTCCACTGGTACAGAGTATGCAGGGAAAATCAGATTATAGAGTGTATGCATAATTTATACTGCTCTACTGCAGATGCAGCCCATGTGATTGGCTAACTATGATGCAGTCCACCTGCCAAGTACATCAGTGAGGGGTTAAAATGGCCCAGTTTAGGTGGAACAGGGGTCATCTGTAATTTATATATGATTGGCTTTCTCAACCAATTCCTTTTTTTTTCTTTTGACAGCTTTCCTTGCTAAGCACTGTGGCGCAGCATGCAAACCCACTTTGCAGGTATAAACAATGCTCAGCAGTCAATAGACATACCCCCATGAATGGGCAGTCCCAGCACAGCCCCAAAGCTAAACAAAGTTTAGCAGCACTGGACACACACCCCTGCTCAGCTCAGTGGCATGCAAACAGGTGCTGCTGTGCTCCAATGTGATTAAAGAAACAGAGACACACCTCTTTTTGATGTCAGCTACCTCTTCTGTGGACACCAACACGGTTCTGGGGCTACATGGGTTTGCTCTGTGGGCACGGATACTCATTTTTGTTATTCAGTAACCCCAGCTCATTTTCATACAGATCCGTACACACAACCTGCTTACTACACTATTCCAGGACCTGCCTCCTTAACAGCCACAGGCATCTACCATTTTCCATACTCCATGCAAGGTCCTATAATGTATTCTTGTCACATATTTTATTTATTAAATTTTTACACTTTTAAATATTTTTTTTTGCATAACGGTATGTTTGCGCACTGCTGCGCACCACACAAACATAATATGGGTATAAAAAAAATTTAATATTTTTTCATTAATTTTTGGACACACAGGGCATAGTTTTGCACATATTTGTGTCTGCTTTGCTATTTCTGACCATCTAACAGAGCTTTTACAGCCCCTGTTAACATTTTGATTTCATATACACAGAAATTTTCCGTGTAAACTTCTGACACCAACATGGGATCAGCACGACTGCTTATCTGCTTGCTGGATTGCTTTACACCCTCATTTGCATTCAATTCACCTGCTTATGAGATGATTTGCATGCCATCACTTCTGTATTGGGATGCTCATGCACACCCCTCAGTTCTGTTTACTGGATCGCATGGCTGCTTACGTTCGTGTAAGCTCTGTTCCACTATGCCTACTTGGAAAATTAGCATCTATATCATATTATCGTATGTTCAAAATATCGAACGGCTACAATATCGAAAATGCCATTCATCAAAACTGTTCTTGTGGGGGGCTGTACCCCCCACACACCCTGCTAATTATATATACCAACTCCAAAATCACACTACAGTGAGGAAAGGGCAAATTTTCTGATCCTCACTGTATGACAATCTCACAAAAAACTTTTTGCTGAACAGCATTTTCGACATTGTAGCCGTCCGATATTTTGAACATACAACAATATGATATAGACCAGAAAATTAATCCATGCAGGCTTTATTGAATTCCCCCCAGTGTGTAAAGAAATTATTAAAAATAAACATATTTACAGGTGGCAGCCCCCTCACACACCTGTGTAGATGTCTGTGTCCCTTATGCTCCCTGATAAATATTGTATTATGAAAAAGAAAGCAAGATAGTTCAGCCCCTATATATATATATATATATATATATATATAATTCTACTCTCTACATAGGGAACTGTTCCCTTTATCCATGATGGTGCTAGAAGAAATAGGCCTTAACCATTTTTCTGAGCTGACAAGTGAGAACAGTCAAGGGGTTCATGAGAGGTTCCTCCATAATTAAGTAGACTACATCTACAAAACGTATTATTTGATGTAAAAAGCCTATGACATGCTTACTATAAAGTTAAAGTTAATTTGACAATGGTTGTAACATAATGCATGGTGCCTCACACAGAGAATAAAAGATATACGCCTATGACAGAAGAAAGTTAAAAAAAAACAGGAAATGGAAGCCAGATACTACAAACCACAGAGTTTATTACGACAATTCAGTTGTGCATTTCTACACAAAGACGTATTCAAAACTGAATTAGTGCAAGACCTTACACTACTTATATACTCGCATTAAAATTAATCTAATGACATCAGAATAAAATAATTGAGTTACTTCATTTCCGTTTGCCTTTTAAAACATACTTGGAATTAAGAGGTTTATATTTATGCCCAGATGTTTATTTGCATAGGGTCTCAACTGCCATTTTACCTCAGTAATTTCTAGTAAATTTTCCAAACACACCCCTAAGATTAATAGAAACACATTCCAAAATAGAAAATATTTTTTTAATAATACACAGACGAGAGAATGTTTACATTGTGCACTGTTGACATCTCTGCGTTTGATCACATATATTTGCTCCTTGATTCTTTTTTGAAGCTGCAGTTTAGTTTGCCCAATATAAAAACATGAACAAAAATAGCATACTGAACTATAAAGTGCCATATCTGTGTGACAATCAAATCTACAATTCATATAAATAATATTATTCAAATTTTTTATCAGCATAAATGTTGTTAGATATATTTGCACACTTTACAAAATCCACATTTATATATACCATTAGAATTGTTTGTCACTGCTCTTTTATGGGTGGCTATCATTCTATTTGCTTATAAATTATTTTTCAGATTGTATACTCTTTTACAGATAAAGGCTGTTTTTCCACCAGATCAGGGTACCCCAATATAACTTTCCAATTATCCTTTAACACACTTCTAGGACTACTACAGTCCAAGCTGTATATAACAGGAAATCCAAGTGTGAAATTCACAGTTCTCTTATTAACATGACACTTATTGTTCTTAACTTGTAATTAACCTAAAATAGGACACCATTTACTATTTCTCTCCAGTTTCACACCTTACAACATTTCTGAAATAAATGTTCTGTTATAGTCCCTTTCCAAAAATAATTTTACCAAATGGTTGACTTCTATATCGAACACAGAGTATCTTCCATAGTAAGCTTTGAAAGTCTGATGGTCTGTCCTTTAATGATGTTCTTTTTAACATATAAAGGATATGCACTAGCAAAGTGTACATAGTTATTACCAAATGTGGGTTTCCTGTACACTGAGGATGGAAAAATCTGCTTATCTTATCATATCTGATAATAATATTAAGAAAATGTATAGCTTCACTGCTTATATGAAAAGTAAATTGCAAAAATTCAAGACTGTGATTTAAGCCATCAGTTGTTAGCCTCATCTTTCAAAGTACCATCCATTATAAAAAATAGATAATCAATAAAATGTCCATAGAACTTTACATTCAGAAGCCAACTTGCTGGGTAAACAGAAACCCATTCCCACTCACAAAGCATCTAATTTTAAATGTATATAACTTTAACATAATGTGTAGCACCTCACACAAAGTATAAGTTATATATATATATATATATATATAGGGCATCAAATGTTCTAAATAGTGAATGCTCACATGAGCGAAAATGCAGGACCTCAAAAACATTATTGTGGGGATGTTGAGCTCCCCTCACCCCCCACTAAATAAATATTCCTACTCCGAGATCTCACTACAGTGAGGAAAGGGCAAATATTCCGATATTCACTGTACTGCGGTAAAAAAAACCTTCGAGGTCCTGCATTTTTGCTCATGTGAACATTCACTATTTAGAACAATTGATGCCCTATATATATATATATATATATATATATATATATATATATATATATATATATATATATATATCATAGTGTATGTCACTACATCTGACACAGAAAACAGTGAACATCAGAAGATCAAGGAAAATTCCCCAGTCTTCAAATGATTGAAAAATAAGAACAAAAGCACAAAACCATTGCTTTTGTAGGCAGTAAGCCCCCCTGCACCCCCATACTCCCTGCTAATTATTTATACCAAAACTGAGATTGTTATTAAGTGGATAAACGGCAAAATCCCAGATCCCTCACTCTTCTCAATCTCACACAGAAAGCAAGTTGGCACACGATCAGATGATTTTTTTTGATCAGCTGTGGCCAATTATTTTTTATATGATGAACACACAGTTTGACCACCTCAATGACAACCATTTGTGTGTGAGTATGTGTGTGTGTGTGTGTGTGTGTGTATGCATAGACACACACACATTTCTCTTTATATATTACTCTCTAAATCTGTATCTGTTCTGGTTCACTTTTTACAGACTTCATTCTATTTAAAGATCTAATGAAGACTAAAAGCTCATAGTCTATGAATCTACCGTTTACAGATATTCCTAACAAACACACAAACATTGTAAATGGTACCTCCTTGTATCTTATACTTTATATATTAGTATATCTTTAGTTGGGCTGTAAATTACTAATACAAATGAAAAGTTTTTTTCTTGTATGCAAGCAGTATATCAGTTCATGGTCAGTTATATCCCAAAGGCACTGTTAAAATAATTTTCCTAAGCATTTTGTTAAATTTGTCAGATGGCTGTTCAATTCTACAGTCTTAATATGTTTCCTTTTTATAGTCACACTTTCATTACACACTGCCAATCTTCAGAAACATATGTTTGCTGCACAAGTGTAAAGTGTAGAAAGTATGCAAATAATTTCTGTTTTCACACTGTCATTACGTTTTGTATTAATCAAGGAAACAGAATCAAACTGAGTAGGTGAAAGCTAATTCAATGACAAATTCAAAACCAACAAATAAAGAAACAGCTAACACAGTACTGTATAAAATGCTTCTTTAATTTCACAAAAGTAAAAACAATAAAACTATATAACAGATGGGTGCTTCACATCAAAGGTGCTTCATCAGATCTAAAAACATACTAACAAACAGTGCTTAAATATAGTTAAAGTTAAGCAAATTCAAAATTACATGGTCAAGTCATTTGATCTCAGTAAGGGTTTTAAAGGTATATCCTCATTTAATCCAAATTAACATCCATTTAACTTCCACACATTCAGTTTTTGTCTCAATATCACCTCCTCTAGCTCCTACATTCAATAATTCAAAAGCTAAAAATGTAAAGGAGTGTTCAATACCAGTGTTACAAATATGCTTATACAAGGCATTCCTATTATCACATCTGATTATTTCATACAAATGTTCAATACAATTCTTGAACATTCAATTCATCTTCCCAACATAGTAGCATCCACACTGATCACAAACAGCCAAGTAGAGCAGGTTGCTACTAGTACAGTCTGCATAAAATTGGAATTTAAAGGCAAGTCCAGTAACAGGACGTACAAAGATATCTTCAGTTTTAACTGGGAAAAATTTGCCTATCGGGTATTTCAGCTTTTGCTATTTTCATCCTGCGGGAATGAAGTTTAGTTACATGAGGTCCAATGTTTAGAAGTAGATCCAACTTGTTATATGCCACTTTACTGAAAACCTGATCTAAAGTGTTATCTATTCATGTAGTAATTATGCTACATGCAAGAAGAAAGCATTTCTGATGATGTGGAAAAGATAAAGATGTATTTAAATAACATTTCTTTAGGTTTACAACCCAGGTGAGATAAAAGTAAATGATTTTTATAATTTTGGTGAGGATACACTACACTCCACATGTAATTCACTCAGCCACTGCAGGAACAGAATAGCTTGTGCATGGTGTATACTCAGCCACTGCCAGAACAGAATAGCTAGAGAGTGGTGTGTACTCAGCCACTGTAGGAACAGAATAACTAGTGGATTGTGAGCACTTGGTCATGGAAGGAGCAGAATATCTAGTGGATACTGTGCAGTCAGCAACTGAATGAACAGAATAGCTAGAGAGTGGTGTGCACTCAGCCAATGCAGGAACAGAATAGCTAATGGACGATGTTTATTCACCCAGTGAAGTAGCAGAATAGTTAGTGAGTGATGCGTGGTGTACAATCAGCCACTGAATGAACAGAATAACTGGTGGATAGTGAGCACTCAGCCACTGCAAGAACAGAATAGCTAATGGATAGTGTGCACTCAGTCATGGAAGGAACAGAATACCTAGTGGATACTGTGTACTCAGCCAGTGCAGGAATAGAATAGCTAGTGGATGGTGTTCAGTCAGGCACTGAATGAACAGATGAACAGAATAGCTAGTGAACAGTGACCAATCAACCACTGAATGAACAGAATAGCTAGTAGAGGGTATACACTCAGTTACTGCAGGAACAGAGTAGCCAATAGATGATGTAAGCTATCCATCCACTTTCTAATTCACTTTTGCTGATGAGGGTCATAATAGTGACAAGCTGAACAGGTTAGACCAGACATCACTAACAGCAGCAGATGTCTAGCCCAAAATCTCTAAGCATTCTCAGTAAACTGGGAGACATTATCCCACCAACACCTCCTGGATCTGTTGCCAGACCTCATCCTACTGGAACAAGCCTAGTAACCTCCCTAGAGAATAACAGTCATGAATCATCCTCACAAAGTACATAAACATCCTCTGCTGACTCTGCTCACCCTTGGGGATTAATGATTGTACTCTGAAATACCCCAAGCTTGTTTACTAGCTCCTGCTGTGATAGCGAGTGAGCTCAATTACCTTGTGAAGGAATTTCATTTCTGCTGCTTGTATCTGTAAGCTTATCCTTTCCTTCACCATTTAATACTCATAGGCATAGGTAAGAATGAAGATATAGATAGACGGGTAATTTGAGATTTTCATCCAATGATTTAGTTCTCAATTTTTTACCAAACCACGACTCTTCTACACCTGTCAGTAGGTACCCTGATCTATAGTTATTAAATAAATAAATTTTATTTATTTTCATGAGGTGAAATTCTGAGAATTATGCCCATGACAGATATGTGCAATCTCCATTTGTTACTATTATTCCATTATAATTTTTCTGTGCATCTATATAGGCAGAATTAAAATAGATTTTAACCACAGAACATTGAACACAGCAAACTGTCAGATTAAAACTAATAAATATAAGAAGAAATATAAGTCATGATGAACTGAAAAGTTTTACTTAATATACTAAATCCATGTAACTGCAGTGTTTTCCAGATTTAGTCGGTCCAAATTCAGAAAGTTACCTTATTTGCTAGAAAAATGGTAAAACAAAGCCCTTGCTTATTGACTGATCAGTCTCCCAATCTCTCTAGCCTCATTCATAACTTAAATTTCAAGTCTGCTACAGAGCTTACCATAAGCTCTTCTACAAAGTAGATGAAGGAAGGCAAATAAACAAGTAAATAATACAATAAAATAAAATATTTATTACAAAAGTGAACAGCTACTGGGTTACAAATACTCTAGGTAAAACCAAATAGTGCAATAAAGCACTATAAATATTACTTCTGTTGAGATACAAAAAGAAACTGCTAAACAAAGCAGAAACTGATGGCCCAGAAAACTAAGTGACTTTCACATTTCCCATCTGGAGTAACAAATCCAACTTGATACAAAAAAAAAGAAAAAGAGAACTAGCAGTATGTCACTGTGAGTTGGATCAAAAAGTCTTGTTGAAAGTTTCAGGTAATCACGAAACAGCCTGTGTGGAGACCAAAATGCAACAATGTTGAGAGAAAGATGAAACATGGATTTTGAAACCCTCTTTCCTCCTCATGCTGCTGAGCATCTGCTGCTCCGTGTAAGCCCTAGTGGATTTTTCCCTGCGGTTTTCTCCTGGCCACAGTACAGGCAACACAGGTTTGAAGACCTTAACAGATACCCTGCAACTCTAACCATCAGTCCAGATGCCACCATTTTAAGCTTAAAATAATACCATTGAATGCTAGTGGATTTTTCCCTGCAGTTTTCTCCTGGCGACAGTACAGGCAACACAGGTTTGAGGACCTTAACAGATACCCTGAAACTCTAACCATCGGTCCAGAAGTCACCATTTTAAGCTTAAAATAATACCACTCAACCCTAGTGGATTTTTCCCTGCATTTTTCTCCTGGCCACAGTACAGGCAACACAGGTTTGAGGACCTTAACAGACCCCCTGCAACTCTAACCATCAGTCCAGAAGCCACCATTTTAAGCTTAAAATAATACCACTGAACGCTAGTGGATTTTTCCCTGCGGTTTTCTCCTAGCCATAGTACAGGCAACACAGGTTTGAGGACCTTAACAGATACCATGCAACTCTAACCATCAGTCCAGAAGCCACCATTTTAAGCTTAAAATAATACCACTGAATGCTAGTGGATTTTTCTCTGTAGTTTTCTCCTGGCCATAGTACAGGCAACACAGGTTTGAGGACCTTAACAGATACCCTGCAACTCTAACCATCAGTCCAGAAGCCACCATTTTAAGCTTAAAATAATACCACTGAACGCTAGTGGATTTTTCCCTGCAGTTTTCTCCTGGCCACAGTACAGGCAACACAGGTTTGAGGACCTTAACAGACACCCTGCAACTCTAACCATCGGTCCAGAAGCCACCATTTTAAGCTTAAAATAATACCACTGAACCCTAGTGGATTTTTCCCTGCGGTTTTTTTCCTGGCCACAGTACAGGCAACACAGGTTTGAGGACCTTAACAGATACCCTGTGACTCTAACTATCAGTCCGGAAGCCACCACTTTAAGCTTAAAATAATACCACTGAACCCTAGTGGATTTCTCCCTGCAGTTTCTTCTTGGCCACAGTACAGGCAACACCAGTTTGAGGACCTCATCAGATACCCGGCAACTCTAACCATCAGTCCGGAAGCCACCATTTTAAACTTAAAATAATACCACTGAACCCTAGTGGATTTTTCCCTGTGATTTTCTCCTGGCCACAGTACAGGCAACACAGGTTTGTGGACCTTAACAGATACCTTGCAACTCTAACCATTGATCCAGAAGCCACAATTTTAAGCTTAAAATAATATCACTGAACCCTAGTGGATTTTTCCCTGCGGTTTTCTCCTGGCCACAGTATAGGCAACACAGGTTTGAGGACCTTAACAGATACCCTGCAACTCTAACCATCGGTCCGGAAGCCACTATTTTAAGCTTAAAATAATACCACTGAACCGTAGTGGATTTTTCCTTGCGGTTTTACTCCTGGCCACAGTACAGGCAACACAGGTTTGACGACTTTAACAGATACCCTATAACTCTAACCATTGGTCCAGAAGCCACCGTTTTAAGCTTAAAATAATACCACTGAGGTATGTGTCCCAGTGAATAACTACTACATGATAAGCTAAACTTTTAATTAATGCTAGAATTTATAAGCACAACAGGAATTTACAGTGTTTTTTTTTTGCTAGTCACCACGAAAAGCAGATACCAGCAGCTCCTATCCTTTCTCTTTGGATACCCACTATCCTCATACTGTTTCTGTGAATATTCTCCTGTTCTGTACTTTACCCTTCCCTGAATTCATTTCTAGCCTCACTCATAACTGCCTTTGTTAGTGCACCTGCCCTATTTTACTGTCTTCAGACTCTTACATATTAATGTTTGTTTATTTTTTGCCCTGTTTTTAGCTGCTAGTAAGACTTCTCTCCCCACCCCAAATGCCCCTCTTTATTGTATATTATTTTAACCATACAGCACTGGGTTTGCTTCAAGTAAATCTGCTTGTGTAGCTGGAGGCTAGTGTCCTTTTGTAAGCATAATTCTGCTCATATTTTATTTCTTTTTTATTTATTTCTGGTGACTATACCTTTAGAAACTTTATATCCTTGTCTCTCAAGCTAGTTTTCCACTATCTTTTTCTAATTGTTTCTCTGACTTCATCTTGACCAGGGTGCTAGCCCCGCTCCATTCGCTCCCCTACCCTACCCCCATTCCCACACACCCCATTACATTTACCTTTATACCTAACTATCCCTCCCCTTCCTGTCCCACTAGCCACTACAATTCCACTTCCTGCCTATTGCCACAACCACCTTACTAATCTGTCAATCTTGTCAACACCACTTCCTCTATACCACTGTCTCTACCTACTCTATCTGACCATATTTTATTCTAACATGTATTATTTTCTAATATCTTTTATACTACTCCTTATTCTCTCTATCTCCATCTCTTACCACTCCAATCTCTCTAACCCACTCCTATGTTCACCAACTTCTCACTCATACAACATATAGCTTGAGGAGGGAAAGGCAGTCCATACAGCCTACCTAGACCTGGCGAAGGCTTTTGATACAATACCTCACTCGGGTATCATTGAAAAACTCATCAACTTAAATGTAAACCCATACATTACAAGATGGGTTGCAAACTGGCTGAGTGACAGAACCCACAGGGTCAGAGTTGCTGGCGCCATATCAGACTCAAAGCCTGTCACAAGTGGTGTCCCACAGGGATCAGTCCTGGGCCCACTCTTGTTTGGCATCTACTTTTCTGAAGTACAAGCAAACACAGGAGGGTTATGGCTGACAAAGTTTGCAGATGACTGCAAACTGGGCGCCGTAGTTGAAAACACATCCGACACAGATATCCTTCAGAAGGGTCTCACAGAAATGGATAACTGGTGCCAGAGCCATGGCCTAAAGTTAAATGCCAAGAAATGCATAGTCATACCCTTCGGGAAAAATAAGGTTACCCTAGCTACCATATAGGTGGCAATCCCTGAACACAGAAGAAGTTATTAGGGACCTGGGAACCCAGGTTGACAGTAGCCTTTCATTCGACACTCATATTGCTAAAGTAGTTAGGAAGACCTTCTACATTGCCCACCTTATCATGAAGGGATTCACATCTAGATCAAGGGAAGTCATAGTCTCCCTATACTCATCACTCATCAGACCAATGATCGAGTACAATGCCCCACTCAGAATGTATCTGACCCGACACTTGCAGCAGCTGGAGAGGCCACAGAAGTTCCTCACCAAAAGGATAAAGGGTCTCAAAAATCTGTCTTATGCTGCCCGACTGAAAGAACTCCAGTTATATTCAGTTGCTTACCGCTTGCTCAGAGGTGACCTATGCCTGACATACAAGGCCATGTCAAACCCAGATTTGATGAACATGCTTCATCTCAAAAAATCTAGATCCCTCAGAGCCACAAGGGCGGGAGACTTAAACCTCGACACGGTTATTAATGGGACGTGCTGGAGGGATAGATTCATCACCCAAAGACTCCCTATGCTGTGGAACAAAATCCCAGTTTATGTGAGGCAGAGCACCTCGCTGGCCTTGTTCAAGAGGAATCTTGACCAATGGATGGGAGATCGCAGATACACACCAGGGGTTACCTCAGTGTCACTGCTCGACAGAGGCACAGCAAAATAATGGGCATAGTTTCTCCAAACTAAAGGGGTGGCGTAAGCCACAAAACTATGGGCTAGGCTTATAAATGCCCTCGGGCAGATAGCCTAGTATGAACCTATGAACCTATGAACCTATATATCCAACTACTTCATATTTTACTATCTCCCCTAATCTCTTTACTACCTCTACCTCAAGTCTATATAAATATCCATAATACAGGTTTTTACACCTTCCCACAAAGCTAAGTCAAAGCTATACAAACTCCATCTAGCATCTACTACACACTCTCTCCTCACTAAAAACCTTTGTTCTGGAGATATCCATCCCAACCCTGCCCCCTTCTTCTCTCTCCACCCTCACTCTCCCCAAAACTACCTCTACAATGCCCCCATCTTACTCCTCTAACAGTCACCAACCTCAGTCACAACAATCATCTCCAGCCAAATACTTAACTATTTACTCATTGAATATTCAGAGTCTAGCAAATAAAGTTACTGCGCTGCACTTATGTATAGCTCTCAGTACCCCTCACATCCTCTCCCTATCTGAAACCTGGCTCAAGCCATAAATCTTAAATAGTGAAATACTCCCACCAGGTTATAATATCTTCAGATCTCATAGACCTGTAAAAAAGGGGGTGGAGTGGCCATCCTCTACTCAAACAACTTTAACCTCTCACCTTACCCTTCCCCAATTCCTGACTTCCTCCCAGCTGAAATCATCATCCTTAACTGCCATCTGTATCCCCACAAAAAACTTGCAATTGCCTCTATCTATCTTCCTCCTGGTAACAATCTGCCCATTCTTGAAAACATCCTATCCTGGTTCTCCCACAACATACCATATGAGACACTTATCCTTGGTGATGTCAACATTGATTGGTCCAAACTCACAACTGACTCCCCCCAACTCAGTATCCACCTACATGGCTTCCACCAACTTATAACATCTCCCACTCACTTCCATAAAAATTCCACCCCCAGCTCCATCATAGACTGGATCCTTACCAATTCCCCGCACCAATACCACACTCCCAACACCTCACCTGAATCCTTCAGTGATCATCTCCCTACCACTATCTTAAGACACTACTCCCATATTCCTAAACCCCACCTTATCAAAGACTGTCAAAAACTATTGACTTTCAATTCATCCCAATTTAACTCCATTCTCCACTACATTGATTGATCCATCCTAAAACACCTCCCCCTTAACAATGCTGTAAGCACTTTCAATAGCATCTTTATGAGTACTCTAAACTCATTAGCTCCCTGTAGGAAGATCAGAGTAAAATCAAATCATGCTCCCTGGCTCATCAAGGAGACTAGGTCCCTTATGAAACAAAGAGTGCTTGGAAAACCTGGACTAAAACTAAACAACCACCTCTTCTTCAAAAATACAGGCAACTGAGGAACATTGCAAAAAACATACAACTAATGACAAAAAGTTATACTATAGCTCTGCTCAGCTTAACAACAAATCCAATCCTCAAAAATTTTGGTCAACTCTCAACAACATCCTCTATCCTGGAGAACCTCTAATCCCTCCCCATACCCTAACTCTTCCTCTCAGGAAACAGCTACCCTCCTGAATAAACACTTTATCTCCTCCATCCAAAATCTGGTAACCTCTAAACCAAACTCTACTTCGACACCCACCCCTCCAAGTCCCACTAACAATTTTGTTTTCATTTGAGCCATTTCTCATTACTTACATCAAATCTCTACTACTCAAGCTAAAACCTTGCTCTCCTTCCACTGACAATCTATCTCCTACATTCCTCAAACTTGCTGCTGACTCAATTGCCTATCCTATATCTATACTAATTAATCGATCTATTTTGGAATCAACTGTCCCTACCCTTTGGAAATGTTTCTTTACTATCCCTCTTCATAAAGGTGGAAACTCCACTGACCCCTCAAACTACTGACCTATTGCCATTCTGTCCCCCCTCTCCAAGATACTAGAAAATGTATTCACTTGCAGCTTCTCAATCACCTCCTCACACACCACTTACTTACCTCTACCCAACATGGATTTCGTCCTTACCACAGCACCACCACTGCCCTCCTCTCCTACACTCATATCATTGCAGAGGTGCTAGACAACAATAATCTCATTTCCTGTTTCTTCCTAGATCTCTCCAAAGCCTTTGATACTGTCTCTCATCCTCTACTACTATCCAAACTCACAAATATCCACCTATCCCCCTCTGGACTTGCCTGGTTTAATAGTTACCTATCTGGCAGGGAACAATCTGTCAAATGGCTCTCATCCTCCTCACCTTTCCTTCCCATCTCCATTGGTGTTCCCCAAGGCTCCATTGTGGGACCCCTTTTGTTTACCATCTTCACCAATGATCTTTACACCTCATGCAAAAAATCCTCCCTTATTCAGTATGCCAACAACTCTACACTTATATCCATCTCAAACAACATTCCTGAACTACACTCCCTGACCCAAAAAGCCCTACTATCTACTGAACAATGGCTCTCTCACAACCTACTGATCCTAAATCCCAAAAACACCAAACTCCTACTTTTCCTTCCTCGTTCTCTTTCTCATCACAAAACCTCATTTTTTATTACATCTTCTAACAATACAACTATCCAATCTGACACCCACACAAAACTCCTAGGGGTCATTATTGATGACGAACTAAAGTTCAACCTACACATACTCCCGTGTATAAAAAAAAAAAATAGAAACTAGATCTGCTATATCGGAACAAAAAATTCCTAAGCCCTGAATCTAGACTTACCCTGGCGCAGGCACTCCTCCTCCCCTCCCTCTTATATGCCGCCCCAGTACGAACCAATATACAGGCCTCCACTCTAAACAAACTCCAACAGACTTACCATAAAATAGCCAGATTCATTACTAACTCCCCATACAACTCACACCACTGCATTTCTTTAAACTCTCTTCAATGGCTTGAACTTCCCCAATTTCTGCTATCTTATCAATTTCATATGCTACACTCTATTCTTTATAAATCCTCCATCTGTCCATCTCTATCTTCCTTAGTCCCCATCTACATCCCCATCCCGGACCCTCCTTACTTCTAACCAACAATTACTTGATGCCTACCACCCAAAAAGGTCAGTAGGCAAACTACTCTACAAACACTCCCTTGCCCATGCTTGGAACAAACCTCCCCTTGACTTACGTTCAATTTCCCACATCTCACACTTTAAAAATGAACTAAAAGCTTATTTTCTCAATTCCAGGACCTGCCCTTGCCATGACCCCACCTAGTCTTCCTTCCCTTTATGTACCCTCAAAAGGTCCATACTTAGTACCTCATTATACCTCTCTCTTCAATGTGTCTACTAAGCATTTGCATAATTTTATACAAACAAAACATTTTATTGTTGACCTATTGAACTATAGCAATGTAAAATTATGTTACTAAGCTTCTTTTTAATGCAATTTTAACTTTATTCATGTAACCCAACATATGTGAATCTTTTTGCTATAACTGCTATTATATCAATATTGTTTAATATTGTACTACTGGAGCTTTTCTCCTCGGGTCTCCACTGAAAATGGGCCACAAGCCCAGTTGGACAAACCCGGTTAACAAATGTCAATAAATAAATAACAATGTAACACATCTGGTGCATAATAAAACATAATGAACTATGGTGTTTTAAAACAAAACACTATTTCATAGATGTCAGAGGACTTGGCACAGGTCTTAAAATTGCTGGTTAGTGATACAACAATGAAAGTGTCTCAGAAATGTGCAAGATGGTAAAAAATCAAAAGGTACAGCAAAATAATTAGGAATGAAAGTAAATGCTAGCACTCTATGACTCTCTTAATGGTGTCATTATCAGCAGCCCCATCAACAGGCAAGACACGGTTGCAGCAGTTCATTCTCATGAAACACCACAAAAGTGGTTCAGTCCTGGAAAGTAAATCCACCAAAGCCACCAAAACAAATTGACCAAATCAATAAAACTGAAGGTATCAGCAACTAAACACTAATGACAGTGAAAAGAAAAGTGCCCATTAACAGGCATCTGCTGCCATCTTCAGATATGTACATGAAGCTTCTAATCAGACCCCAAGATTCTTGAGTTGTTCTATATGTCCTAGCCGATCCCACCTCTCCTCTGAACAGCAAGTCACTTTTTTTTCTGGGAGAGAACCATGACCTTTGATCTGGTGGTTTCATCCCTGATGCTTCATTTTTGGGAAAGAATCATTTAGTTTTAGGGTGGAAATTACAGTCATTTGATACTAAGAGGACAGCATCATCTGTAAAAAACATGATGCAACCGTGATATCCCCACACTGAATAACCTGCAGACCACTCATTTTCCACATTGATATCATTTCCATCAGCCTCACAGACTAGAGGGCAGAAATAGCACAACTTTGATGGAGTCCTAGAAGTACCTTGAATGCATCTGACTTAACACTGACTGTGCCAACACAGCTGTCACTCTTCTATACAAAAAACAAATGGTATACAACAATGGACCTTTAGCCCTGTAGAGCTGTAACACTCCTACAAAACACTTGGGGTTATATGGTCATATTCCTTCACCAGGTCCACAAAATACATGCAAACAGACTGGCAACTTCCCATGACACCTCCAGTATCTGTGCAGGGGTAGAGAGTTGATCCACTGTTCCACAACAAGGACAGATTCACATTGCTCCTACACAATATATAAAAATAATTTGGTTTATCGACAACATTGCATGATTGCAGTCAGTAACTCACAATTACAGATAGGTGTGTGTGCATGTATGCTTGCACACAAATAGACACACACACACACACACACACACACACACACACACACACACAGATACACGCACACACACACACACACACACACACACACACACACACACACACACACACACACACACACACACACACACACCGTCATGTCCCACTTTTTGTAAGTAGGGACAACTACCTCAGAATGACAATCCAAAGAAACTGTCCCAGACCTTCCACACAACATTGGAAGAGCAAGTTAACTATGACACTCCAACAATGTTAAACATGGTTTAAGCATTTCTAGACAAATATCATCCACTTTTGCAGCCTTGCCACAGAAATACTGTCTAATTCCTGCAGTGACCTCATCTATAAGAGGTTTCCAGTCTACCAGTTGCTTTTGGCATGATCTCCTCAAATGAGAGCATACCCACTGTATTCCTGAAAGTGATCCTTCCACTTCCTGACATCATCCAGAGTTGAGATCACTGTTTCTCCACCACTGATGACATTCTGGGCAATGTCCCATCTCTGCCTCTTGAGTCTACAAATGTCTTGTCTTTCTCTCTGCCCTCACTTAATTCCTCTCACATCCAAGCTTTTGCTTCAGTGAATGTCACAGTTGCTGCCTGCTTGCTCTGTTGGTACCTCTCAATCATATCTGGAGATGCATACCCACCATGATTCATCTTAGCTACTACCATCCAGAAATAATCAAACCACTAACATTGTATTAAAAACAAACTAAGCCACAAACATAGAAAAAGAATAGTAGAACAAGTAATTGTTTTTTGCAGGGGCTGCTGTGCACCTTATTTATACCTCCAACTACAAGGTTGCAGAATCATTGGAAGAGGCCCACACCCTTAGAAATATCATGCTCATCCCACATCACATATGCAGAAATTTGCTGAAACAAAAATGTATTCACAATGCATCAAGTAAAATGAAAATGCAAATGCAAAACATTTATAAATTTAACTAAAAATAACACAATATTCTTACATGTGAAAGTACACTAACAACAGATGTAAAGCTCCATCAGACAAATTAGCAAACACAAAACACTCATTTCTGTTAATTAAATGGGATCTTGACAGTCCCCTTTTACTATAACTGCATTCCTTCATGACATCTTGACAAAGCTACATGCTCCAGAGACTCCCTACTAACACCTTTCCTTTAACTTACCAACTTCCATCACTGTTGCTGTCCACCAGCAGAGTCCTAGGGTTACAGCCATGACATGTACTGAGCACCTTAAGCCATAGGGTCTTGCTTCCACCTCAGCTACTGAGGTCTTGAACAGAGTATGTGATGCAGGACAGGTTCTTCTATAGAAGGAAATTGAAGTCATACCAAACAGAAGCATTAGCTTGGCATTCCACAAATGCAATGCCCTCACTGTTAACTCGGGATCCCCATGTATCTCAAGTCATCTGACTAGCTGTCGAACCTATCTCACCCACAAATGATAATTAGCTGGCAGCTCAGGACCTCTGTTAACCCCAGTGTCCATAGTATATAGCCTTGTGTCTGACAACACAAATATGTAGTCAGTCAGTCACTCACCTTTGATCTGTGGTGCTCTGGAGCTAAGTACATATAGGTTCATAGGTTCATAGGTAGGTACTAGGCTATCGGCCCAAGGGCCTAAGTAAGCCTAGCCAACAAAGTTCCCTGGCTTAAGCCAACCCAAGAAAATTAATTTCCTGTGCCCCTGTTGAGCAGAGCCACAGAAGTGATCCCCGTGGTGTATTTCCTATTTCCCATCCACTCATCAAGATTTTTCTTGAAGAGTGTTAATGGGGAACTTTGCTTGACATAGATGGGTAGCCTGTTCCAGAGTATGGGAAGTCTCTGGGACAGGAATCTATCCCTCCAGCAAGTGCTGTTTATTGTGGTGACAAGGTTTAGGTCCCTAGAGTGTGTTGCTCGGAGGGATTGGGATTTCTTTAGGTGTAGCATGTCCAACAGCTCTAGGTTTGACATAGCTTTATATGTTAGGCAGAGATCACCTCAGAGTAGGTGATATGCTACAGAGTAAAGCTGGAGTTTTTTGAGATGATCAGTGTAGGGCATCTGTTTGAGACCAGTAATTCTCTTTGTGAGGTACTTCTGTGGCCTTTCCAGCTGGTGCAGATGTCTTGTGAGGTACATTTCAAAGGGGCATTGTACTTTATAATGGGTCTAATGAGTGTCGAGTAGAGGGGAACAATGACCTCTTTTTTCCTGATGAGAACCCTGTTGTGATAAGGTGTTCCATGTAGAAGGATTTCCTGACTACTGTGGCAATGTGATTATCAAAGGAGAGACTACTGTCCACCTAGGTCCCAAAGTCTCTTATCACACATTTAGTGTTTAAGAGGACTGCTGCCTATGTGGTAGTTCATGGGTACAGAGGTTTTACCAAAGGGGATAACAATGCACTTTTTGGCATTGAGCTTGAGGCCATGGCTCTGACTGAGGCCCCTCTGTAGGATGTCCACATCATTTGGGGACTCGACTATAGCTCCTAGTTTGCAGTCATCTGTGAAATTCATTAGCTAGAGGCCTTCTGTGTTAGCCTGTACTTCAGACAAGTAGATACCAAACAGGAGAAGTCCCAGGACTGAACCCTGTGGTACTCCACTTGTCACTGGTTTGAAGTCAGATTTGGAGTCTGCAACTTTTTCAGTGTGGGTTCTGTCAGTGAGCCAGCTGGCAACCCATCTTGTGACATAGGGATTTATACCTAGTTTAGTGAGTTTAGCTATAATTCCAGAATGGGGGATGGTGTTGAAAGCCTTGGCGAGGTCAAGATAGGCTCTGTGAACCACCTTACCCTCATGTATGGCTTTGGTGACTGCCTCAAAGAAGTCGACCAGGTTCAGGAGGCAAGATCTGCCTTTAACAAACCCGAACTGGGTGGGGTCCAGAGTTTGGAGTTTACCAATGTCTCTGTTTATGAATTCCATGATGATACGTTCCATGGCCTTGCAGACCAGGCTCATCAGGCTAATAGGGCGATAGTTCCCAGGATCAGTGGTGGCTCCCCCTTTGTGGAGTGGGATAACTGTTGCTGTGCGCCATTCTGTAGGCACAAAGCCTGACATGAGGCTATGATTGAACATGGTGCTTAGGTGGGGAGCCAGTTCGTTCTGAAGTTCATGTAAAACACAGCCTGGGATGTTGTCCAGTCCCATGAATGCTGTGTTTTTGGCTTTAGAGAGTGCTGCTTTTACCTGTGAAGTTATGATTACAGGGACTCTGCATTCTTCCTGTATAGATATGGGCTCTTTAGGGGGTGAGGGGGTAAAGTTAGCACAAACCTATCTGTGAGGATGTTGGCAATATCAGTTGGTTCTGTAATTGTTGTGCCATTGTTCTGTAACTCAGAGCAGATCTGGGTGTTGCCATTGAGATTCTTGACATAGCTATAGAATGCTTTGTGGTTGTCCTTAGAATCAGTGGCAATCTTGTTCTCATAGTTAGCTTTGGAGGATCTTATAAGGGATCTCAGCTTCTTGCTGAGGCTGACCAGGGAGCTCCTCCACTCATGGGATTTTACTCTCTTTTGCAACAATTTCTTCTTTCTGTTGTAAAGTTTGTTTATGGCAGGGACCACCAGATTGGCTTCCTTTTTTTGGAGGATAGTATCTTGGTTCTGTTTGGGATAGCATGATCCATGCACTCGTGTAAGTGCCTATAGCGGTTAGTGCTGATTTTTTTTTTTTTTTTTAACATAGCATGAAATCCAAAAACAGTTCAACATAGGGAATTAGATCAGGTAATCCATTCCTCTGAAGTATGCCCCACCAGGAATTTCCATCACTCCATACATGAACATCGATGTCTCCTAATACAACTACAGAAACATTAGGTGGTACTTTATAGCACACCACACTTACAGTCGCTAAGAAGTCATAAACCTCCAAACAGTCATTGACTGTATATGCACAAGCAACAAACCATTTTCCTTTCTGAAATTCACAGTCATACTGAGGTAACCTTTCTATTTATATGTACAAACTGAAATGGTAATGCATCCAGCCAGGGATTTACGTGTATTCCGGCATGATCTTTACTATCTCCAAAGTATGAGAGCTGACTCCCAAATAAGAAGTCTGGTTCCAAAACTAATGCTGTGTGTGGAAAAGTAGATGATACAACCCTGCCACCACAGAAAAGGAGTACACAATGCACAATGTATACTCAGCATGGCAGGCACAAAGTAAGCATTGAATGGTGCATACTCAGTTATTACAGAGACAGAGTAAGCCAATGGATGAAATGCACAAAGGCACTGCAGGAACTGATTAACCAATAGATGATGTATACCCAGCCACTGCAGGAACTGATCAGCCAATAGATGATGTACACTCATCCACTGCAGAAATTGATTAGCCAACAGATGATGCACACTTAGCCACTGCACAAACAGAGTAGCTAATAGATAATCTTCATTTAACCTGATAATCATGAAGAGCCTTCTCCTTGCCATTGCCAGGGATGGAGCTGTGTTTAATTCATGAACTCTCCATGAATCTAAACAATTCAATAAGCTCTTTATTCAAAAAATTAACAAAATACATCAACCAGAAACATTACATAAATGGTATATAGCATGGATCTCAAGAGAATATCAGTAAACTTTCATACTCATGCAGTTTGTCGTTGTGAGCTCACTCATAGCTTTAGCACAAGCATCCTTTCGAAAGTGTGCAGTCTGAAAGAATGTTACCCATAATTCATTGAAGCACCTTTTTTCTTACTACTACTGTAATTATCTGTTTGCCACACTTTCAAAGCTTCATTTGCAGTTTTTATCACCCTGTACCACTTGCACTTAAAATAGTGCAGACATTCAACAACATTTATCTGAACCTACTTTGTGCAACAGCCAAACAACCTTCACTCTGGATGTAGGAGAAACAGATTTGTATAACACTGAAATAATCCATACATAATACAGAAGGTAGAAGCAAAAAAATCTTTTCTTGTTCCACTAAAAATAGAATCTTCATAAGATGTGTTTTATTGTCTTCCTGATTCACCTTTAAGCTCTTTATTGATTTCCTCACCACCTCTGTTTTTCCTGTTACATCTTCATGTCCTCTTAATGTATCCTTCTCTCTCTTGAGTGCTAACTCTTTTTGCTCCTGCATGTCCCATTGGCTCTCATCAAAGACATAAGGTGTACTACAGCTTTTGTTTTTACTCATCACTGTAATGCAGACAACTGCATCATTACAGTCTTGGCTAAACATTCCACTTCAAACCAGAAATGACTCAGTAAGTAAGGACGTCTAGTGTATTGGCTTATTTATAATTATCCTCTGCTCTAGTATATATACGCAACAGAAGAAATAAAATGCATTTGACTTTGTAACTTAAACAGTTGAAATGTTGTACTCATCCTCAGAGACACTTTATATCTGTACTTCAATTTTCATTAGCAATGCTCTGCTGCTAAATTGTAGACCTAACATTTCTAAATTTCAATACATTCACACATTTGTTGTATTTATTTATTTATTTACATGTGTTTACCAGGTAGTGTCCAACTGGGCCAGTAGCCCTTTTTCAGTGGAGACCCAGGGAGAAAACCTCCAAAATAAAGTGACGGATAAAAATACAAGACAGATAAAACACAGAAATTACATAAGTAAGATATTAGGAATCATACCATCCAAGAATTATATATACAATGTTGTTTGTCTTTTCGGCTTTTCCTGGTTAGGGGTCGCCACAGTGGAACTCCGGTCCGCTAATGATATGCAGTAAATTTTTTTATGGTGCCAAGTTGCCAGCCCGACGCCCAACTTTCAGCGAAGGCACGCCCATTCACACATGTCTTTCGGAGGCCACTCGACCATGCGGAGGACATGTAGACTCCACACAGAAGGCACTCCAACCGTGAATCAAACAGGAGAACCTCTTGCTGTGAGGCAACAATGCTACTGCTGTACCACCGTGGCTTCTAATTATATATACAATGTAATCTTGGTAAAAAAATTGTATACAAGGAACAATTTAGCAATGAAACCACAAAATCTTGATGACTAAGACTGAGGCAGTCAGGAAGCATGTATAATGGAAAAGCATGTGAACATAATACAGATGATAGGATGTTTACAGTGATATATTGAAGTGCATAAAGCATTTCAGCTGCAAGAGGTGAGAGAGTGAGGAAGATAAAAAGTACGAGAGAGGAGATATCCAGGGGATTACAGGGGCAGAGCTAGTTGCTTATAAAATGTTATTTTACTTTTGTTTTAAAGGAAGAATAGGAGGGGCTGCTTTGTATGATAAGAGGAAGAGCATTCCAGGACTTGGCTAATTTGTTTTAGTAGAGGGAGTCACCGTGGAAGTTATGTGATTGTGTTATTTTGAACAGTGTCCTATTGGAAGATCTAAGGGTCCTGCTGTTTATCTGTAGCTGGACTAGGGTTAAAATTGCAGGGCAGCTATTGGGGTTGTGTACGATTTTGTGGGTGAGAGTAAGTTGGTTTAATGTTAACAGGTTTAGTTGTCAAAGAGCAGAACAATGGTGGGCTTTATGGGGATGACTGGAGGCAAACTTTGCAATTTTATTGTAGC
Source organism: Protopterus annectens (assembly GCF_019279795.1). Classification (NCBI taxonomy): domain Eukaryota; kingdom Metazoa; phylum Chordata; order Ceratodontiformes; family Protopteridae; genus Protopterus; species Protopterus annectens. The sequence continues at coordinate 357,230,510 of NC_056745.1, forward strand.
AAGATTCTAGGATAAGAAGGCTGGCCTTGCAAAGGTTGGTGAAGATGTGAGAGCAGTAGAGAAATGTAGAGAGTAGCTGAGATTTAGCTGTGTCTAGCCTGACTTGGGGTGTTAGGGGTGTTAGGTAAGGTTTGGCTCTGTAGAGAGCTCTGAGTTTGGAATGCAATTTTTTGATAGTCTGGCCTGGTTAGTTAGCTCAGTTTTGGTGCCATTTGCAGTTGAATAGAGAGGGGTACGGAGCTGAGGTTGGTAGTTTTGTTTGTGAAAATCATTAACTTAGTCTTATTTGGGTTTAGAATTAGTTGGTGATTAGATAGGAAAGTTTTGATCTTCTGGAATGCTTTTTACATCCTCACTTGTAGTTCTTGTGCGGAAGAGGGGGAGCAGATAAGGACTGTATCATCTGCATATTGTATGATTGAGGCAAGGTGAGTTGCTGTATTAAGGTTATTAGTAAATATGATGAAGAGGAGAGGGCCAAGAATTGAACCTTGGGGAACACCAGTGGTTACTGGCAGAAGTGGGGAGAGATTGTTCTCCCATTTAAGTAGCCTGTTGACGGTTTGACAGATAACTGAGAAACCATGATAGGGATGTTGGACTGAGGTTGACTGTAGCAAGTTTGTTGAGAAGGAGTTGGTGGGAGATGGTGTCAAAGGGTTCTGACATGTCAAGGAAAATTACAGGGACTAGTTGTTCGTTGTTCATAAGGTGATGAATAGTATTGGTGATGGATAACAAGGCTGTGTTTGTACTGTACTGAGGTCTAAAGCCATGCTGGGTAATGGATAGAAGGCTGTTAGTGGTTAAGTGGTTGAAGAGTTGCAAATGAATACATTTTTCTAAGATTTTTGGCTATGGGTAGGAGGATGGCTATGAAGTGCTAGTTTGAGATGTCTCTGGAGGGGCCACCCTTGTGGAGTGGGCGATGTGTGAGACTTTCCAGAGGAGAGGCACATATTGTTCCGAGATGGAACAATTGATTAGAATAGAGATAGGATAGGCAATGGATGAAGTAGCTATTTTTAGGAATTCATTTGGTAGTTGATTGGCCGCCAGGCAGCAGGGTATTAGTTTGCTTAGGAGCTTTTTGATGTAAGACATCTGAATAGGTTTAAAAGAGAAGGAAATTGAAGTATTTCAGGCAGGAGCAGGAAGTGTGAGAGGTAGTTGTTGGTAGTTTTCAAGGAGGCAGGAAATAGAGTTAATAAAGTTTCTCACACTATATGCCTTTCCTCTGTAATACAAATCTGATATGACTCTGTTCTTGTCAGGCATAGGATTAGAATCTCTTCTTATGCAATTTTAAAGTAGACACTTCTGCTCACTGAATTCTAAGGCCAAGGAGGTAGTACCTCCTTATCAGGCATAGAGAAACAAATGTTTTATTTCTAGATCCACTCTGTAAGCACCATGAATTGACCAGCTGCTTATCTGGAACATCATTTCATTATGAAGTTAATGGCAATGGGGTTCCGACATTTTCTAAGATTCTGTGTCAGTACATTGGGTGAAGCCTGGTATGTAGAAGTGTCAGCAAGCAAAGGTACCCAACTGCACAGCAGAGCTGATGTGACTTGCCACTGTTACACTGAATGTATGTGGGGGCTGAAGGACCATTGCAAATGTCCAGGTTGCAACCCATTCAAGGTTCATTTGCATTAACTAAGAGAGTATCCTGCAAATATAAATTTTATAATTATACCTTATGAACACATTTAGCAGTTGTAATACCTTCAGATCCCTATTTACTAAAATAAAAAGCTTTATTAGCAACCAAAGCAGACACTCAGGAAAAAAATACAATAATTGTACTATCTGACTGTAGGATCACATAATTTTGCCTTTCACTAGCTGTAAGGAGAAAAGTTATTCACTGTATGCCTCCTGAACAGTATGAAAGAGTCCCCAAATCATTAATGCTGAGCCCATAAGGCAGGCATTGAGGAAATCAAACATTCTTGTTTTAAGTGATATACATATGTACATCCTACCAAACTCATCAAGGAAAAAGTGGTGGTTAATTGTTTGCCTGATACTAGGATCCATCAGATCACTCATGCCCCAAGTGTCAATGACCTGAGGTGTACCTCTCAGGGCTATACGAAGAGAGGCATGATGGAGTTCTCAAACTATGTGTCCAAGGCAGGTATTAGCCTAGCATTGAGCAGCATTCTACCATCTCCAAGGATGATATTGTGATATGAGCAAAAATAATTGACTTCAATAAGTGACTTAGTTTTTGGTGTCATTCAAAGGGCTTTCAATATTTTTCAGCATGGGAGGATATTATGGACACACCATGCTGCTCAATCAGGGATGGCCTGCATCTGTACCCTATAAGGTTTCAATTATTGGCAAAGGCATTGTCCACCCTCAAAGTGCCTTCTTTAGGAAATACTAACCCGATAAACCTACCAATATAACAAAACAAGTAAAGGAAAATAAAAAAGTGTTATTGAGCAAAGTTAGGAGCCTAAACAAGAAACTTCACTCCCTACAGGCCCTTCTCACTCTGGAGGACAGTGACGTCTGTGTAGTGACAGAGAAATGATTTACAACAGTGCAGAGCACTCCGGCTATGCAGGGCTATAACATCATCCACATATTTAAACCAGCTACTATGCAAGAAGAGAAAAATGTGGCAGTGTCTCAAGCTTCATTCAGAAGAGTCTCACACCGAGGCTGATAAAGCAGCATGATGCACTACGGCTTCTTCATGTCCAAATAACCATCAGAAAGGTTCAGTATAATATATTAGCTATCTATAGAACTCCATCTGTGAGACAAGAAAACCACAACACATACAGTATCCACAGGAACTAGAATCACTGAGTTATATCATTTTTCTAGGTGACTTAAATTATCCAGCTATAGAGTCTGAAACCTAATCACTGCTAATGCATAAGCACAGAGATTTCTGGACTTTGTCAAAGCAAATATCCTTGAACAATTAGTCAGAGTACCCACTGGGGAACAACATTTTGGATCATGTCTTTACTAATATAGGGGCATCTTGCACCATCTTTTGTGTATCTTATTCACTTGTTAGGTATGACCTTAAAGCCTTCTACTTCGATAAATCTGAAACCGGAGGTTTCTTCTGTGACATCCCCATGCTGGGCCATTAATGAAGAGGCCTGAATCCTCATCACTGACACTGGAGAGGGATGTTCACTTGGAATACAAATGGATATTCCCAGTATTTCCAGATGCAGACCTCTGCATCAAGCACAATTTCTCTTAAGAGCGCACAGGGAACACGTCAGCCTGGGGTCTGGATTTCTCTGTCTCTCTCAAGGTCCCCAGTAAGACTCCCCACTGGCACAGCTTCAGAGTTAAGTCCTCAGCTGTGTGCCCAAGCCAAGTACTCCACCATTATCTCTGTGAAGCGAGAGCTTCATGCCCCTGCTCCAAGTAACTGACACACACACACACACACACACACACAAACACACACCTGGGAAAGGATAGCACAGGTTTACTAGCTATGCCCCTTCTGCCCAGACTATAAGGTAGTTATCACTGCCACCAGGTACTGCAAAGCCAGCTACCTAAGGCTCTTGCAAGGGTACCCAACTATACTGAGTTAAATTAATATTAATACAAATGGTAATGTTGACCAAATCTACAGGCCTTCAGGAGTGGCCAGAGTTATCACCAAATAAATATGTGCAAATACTCTCAAAATTTAGCCACAATGGGTAGTTTAAATATATTTAATAGTAAATAATAAAAGAACATGAAAATACTAAATATTTATTTACAATAAACACCAGAGTTTTAGTCACAGGCAATATTAAAAATAACACAGATGGAAAGTTTCACACAGTTATAGAAAAACAGTACTTCTAATCTCACTACATTTTCCTGACTAATCTAAAAGAATTACTGTTGCCTAGTTAAGATACTTACTACCCCAAGGCAAGATGATGTGGATGAGTGGTCCTTGTTGTCAGATCCAATGCAGAATTGTTTGTTTGTTTGTGTCTTTCAGCTTTTCCCAGTTAGGGGTCGCCACAGTGGAACTCCAGTCTGCTAATGATTGGCAGTAGATTTTTAAGTACTGGCTGGGCGGGCCTAACGCACAACCTTCAACGAAGGAATGCCCATTCACGGATGCCGATACACAGAAGACGCTCTAACTGAGAATCAAATGGGCAACGTCTAACTGTGAGGCGACAACGCTACTGCAGCACCACCACCGCAGTGTCAGATCCAATGCAGAATGCTGAGAACAAACTCCTACTAATATCTAAATATTCTGTCTCCAAGCCTGACTGCATGTAACTGCATGCACACAAGGTAATGCATTATCAAAATAATTCCCTATCAAGACATCTGCAGGGATATCCTCAAACACACCTACTTGCTTACTTCCTTTTCCACCCTTCCAGTCAAGGTGATTTCTGGCCAAAGGCATTTGGAATGGGGTCCATCCTAAAGCTTTGACTGGAGTGGACTGTTCAAGCAAGTACTGCTCCTCTTTAACCACTGCAAGTTTCCCAATGGTTATGTCAAAGACTATGTCTCTCTTAGCAGTGGCCTGTTTTCCTTCCACTAAGATAAGATATAACCTCTTTGGATAGTTTGGTACCCCTATTGTCTCCAGACAGCCTACCACTGGCATACTGTTATTCCCACTTGCTGGCTTTCCCATTTTTTGTCCACCCTTGCCTCCATGAACATCTATATGCTATATGGCCCCACTGATTACATTTAAAACATTTAACCCTTGATCTTGGCCATGTACCTGAGCTAGTGGCTTCCCCTGTTAAAAGCAGACTCTGTTGGGGTGGTTCAGACTGCCCACCATGCTTACCTGTATATCTATGTGCAGCACTGAATATCCCCTCCCTGTGCAGTAATGCCCTGCTTGCTAAGTAGAGATCCCCCTTCTTCCCCAGCTCATCTGCAGAGTTGCATTCTCGGACTGCAAAATTAATTCTCATGTCCTCAGGCAAAGTGCTAAGGGCTTTTTCCTTCACCAAAAGGTCTACCAGCCCTTTAAAAGTGGTGACCTGACACTCACTCACCTACCTATGAAAATAAGTGCTTAGCTCAGCAATATAATCACACACACTTTCATCTGCCTTGTGTCTATACTCACAAAACATTTTTTTCTGTAAGCTTCAGGTGTTAATTTAAATCATTCAAGTAAACAACATTTGACTTTCTCATAATTTAAGCAATCAATATCAGACAATTTAGAAACAGCAGTTACAGCTTTACCATGGAGTAAGGTGGTGAGGAACCGTACCCAGAGCCCTTGGTCAACATTATACTGTTTACATGCTCTTTCAAATATATGAATAAAACTATCATAATTATCACTCTCTGTAAATTGTGGAAGAAATTTACTGACCTTCATTGCTTCTGGGGTTCAGTTATTCCCTTCCCAATGACCTCCATGACCCTGGTGAACAGTCAGCATCTCCCTCTCATGTTGATGCTGCTTCTCATTTTCTTCAGCCTTCAAATGCTGCAGTGTCTCTGTTGATTGTAATTCCATCTGTTTCTCCTTTTCTTCAGCCTCCAAATCACACAGTCTCTCTGCGGATTCTATTCCAAAGATTTTGACTCCAGTTCAAGTCTCTTTAATTCCAGACAGATTTGTTTGAGTCCTCTGAGGAAAAGGTGAACTGTCCTGTTTCTGAGGGCTGCAAATCTCCATCATCAAACTGGTTATCCTCCTGGTTGCTGATCTGAGTTGTAGCTGCAACTAAGGCTAAAATAATTTTCTCTTTAGTCAGGTTGTCATACACCAATCCTTTGGCTTAGCACACCTTAGCCAACTGGTCCTTTGTCAGCTTGCTGTAATCATCTGCTGAGAGTATTGCTTGGTCTCCCTGACTAAACTAAACTAACAAAAAATAAATAAAAACTCATGATATGAAACTCTGAATGTTCATCATGTGGCTGCTGAGAGAATGCACACCTTTGGTGACAACTGCTTACAGGCTACAGAAGTTCAATATCCCCACCACTGCTCACTAATATGTGACATCCCCACACTGGGACAGTAATCAAAGAGCCTGAATCCTCACCACTGTCACTGGGGAGGGACATTCACTTTGAATACAAATGGATACACACTGTATTTCCAGATGCAGACCTCTCTGCATCAAGCACAATTTTCCTTAAGAGTACACAGGGAGCACAGTCAGCCCGTCGTCTGGATTTCTCTATCTGTCTCCCTCAAGGTTCCCAGTAAGACTCCTCACTGGCACAGCTTCAGAGTTAAGTCCTCAGCCGAGTGCCCAAGCCAAGTCCTCCACCACTCTCTCTGTGAAACCAGTGCTTTGTGTCCCTGCTTCAAGTAGCTGACACACACACACTTTGAGATTTGATTTGCACACACACACACACACACACACACACACACACACACACACACACCTGAGAAAGGCTGACACAGGTTTATTAGCTATACTTTCTTCTGCCCAGACTATAAAGTAGTTATCACTGCCACCAGGCACTACAAAGCCAGCTCCCTAAGGCTCTTGCAAGGGTACCCAATTATTCTTCTTCTTCTTTCAGCTTTTCCCGGTCAGGGGTCGCCACAGCGGATCACCTTGTCCGCACATTGAATGGCAGTGGAGTTTTACGGTGTCGAGTTGCCAGCCCAGCGCCCAACCTTCCACAGAAGGCACACTCACACGCACACCTAGGGCCAATTTAGAGTGTCCAATCCACCTGCAGCATGTCTTTGGGATGTGGGAGGAAACCGGAGCACCCGGAGGAAACCCACACGACCACAGGGAGGACACGCAGACTCCGCACAGAAGGCACCCCAGCCGGGGATCGAACCGGAGAACCTCTTGCTGTGAGGCGGCAATGCTAACCACTGCACCACCGTGGCCGCCCGCAAGGGTACCCAATTATACTGAATGAAATTAATATTAATACAAATGATAACGTTGACCAAACAGCCAGGCTTTCAGCAGTGGCCAGAGTTATCACCAAATAAATATGTGCAAATACTATACAGTGAGAAGCTTTGATATATTTAATAATAAATAATAAAAAAATGAAAATACTTAAGTTTCTATTTACAGTAAACACCAGAGTTTCAGCCACAGGATTTTAAAAGTACCATTTTGGAAAGTTTCACACAGTTACAGAAAAACAGTGCTTTTAATCTCACTATATTTTCCTGTCTAATTTAAAATAATTACTGTTCCCTAGTTAAGTTACTTACTACCACAAGGCAAGATGATGTGGGTGAATGGTCTTTGTTGTCAGATCCAATGCAGAATGCTGAAAACAAGCTCCTACTAATATCTAAATATTATTTTGGCTTACAGAATTACATCACACACATCTGGTCATCTGACTCTGTTTCCCATGCTATCACCAACACTAGAAGCTGACAAGATTTTAGCACCTATGTGTTACCACACAGAGCATTGCTGAGATCTCCCAGAAGTCATAACACCATAAAACCATTCAACTCTTCCTACAGGAGCTACAACCTATTCTCTAGAATAGACATTGCATCTCTGGATCCATTCAAAAACTATGGGATAACATCCTCATAGCTTAACCCATAAAGTAACTTAATTTTAAGAATAAAAGCAAAATCTTACCAATATCCAAACACACACCCCAAAGAAACCAAACAGATAAAAATAAAAAAGGAATACTAAATCAAATGCAAATAGTCCTGTAATATTGTGAAAAAGAACAAAAAGGAGAGGTTGCAAGGAGGGCAAAACACTGGGGAAACCCACAACAAGAAGGAGTTCAGTAGTTGGTGGAATACACTCCATAAAGCAAAACAGGAGAGCAATACACCTAAAAAACAAAAAAGCACTGGTAAAACAACCAGTGCAATTCACTCATCAAACAAAGGTAAATATCCTATTGTGCAAAGTAGAAGAAACAAGCATGGGTAGGCAAATTACTCACCACCCCCCTTATGCCATAACCACATGTGCAACTGCTGCAACAAATCAGGGACTAAAACAATCTTCCCAGCAAGCACTTCACTACAATGGGCCACCCAAACAAGATGTAAAGCTGACACCAAAAGGAAGTCTGCCATAGCAACAGCTGGCATCCACATTTTCACAACAAATACCAATTATGGCTCTGTCATACCTCATGTTGGAGTGAGCGACCTGAGACATACATCATTGGACTATATGAAGAGAAATATGATTGAGCACTCTGAGTATGTATCCCAGGTAGCATTGAACAGCATATTACCCTCACCTAGAATTATGCCATAGTATAAACAAAAAAAATATCAATTTCAATAATTGACTTAGTTTTTCATGTCATTCAAAGGAGAGCCAGTTTCTGTCGGCCTGGGATGACATTGCCAATAAACCTCATTGCTTTGCCAGAGATTGTTTGCACCTGGCACCAGTAGAATTTCAGCTGCTAACAAAGGCTCTTGCCTCCCCTATAGTGCCTTTTTTAGGCAAGGTCTCAAAACCAAAATTGCCAACCATAAAAACATAAGGGTTATGCTACTAAACTGAACAGAGATGGATTTTAAAATTAATTAAATGCATATAATTCTCCAGGGATTAATGAAGCAGTTTCCTTGAAGCCATTTTTAAAGAATAGAGCTCTTAAACATTGATTACATTGTGATGCTGTATTATACATATTTTATATATATTGTTTACACCCATTTGGTACAGTTTTTAAAGAAAATTCTTAATTTTATATTTATTGCATTATAGGTTTATTGATTGACTGATTAATTGTTATATATGCTTTTATATTTAAACAGGAGTCAATTTGTTGTTTTATTCAGTCTGATGAAGCAGTTCGAGAGACCAAGAAAGAGCTTACTGTTTGTTGAAGACTAAAAGTGATTTCTACAGAATTACAGACGTGGTGGAGTGGCTCATTCATTTGTTGTTCTTGGGATTATCAGAAGCCTTGTCTGCAACCTCGCCTCCCACCCTATGTATCTAAAGAGCAGGTTATTAAAGCCTTGTCTAAGGCAAAAAGCACTGTCTCTATGGGACCAGTTGGCATCTTAGGGTGTCTTCTAAACAAACTAAAACATGACCTAGAATCACCATTAAGTACCCTATTCAATCACAGCCTAACCACTAACTTTGTTCCTGCAGAATGGAGAACAGCAACAGTTATTCCCCTCCACAAATGTGGCTTAGCAACAGACCCAGTGAATTATAGACCCATAAGTCTGATCAGCCTCATCTGTAAAACCATGGAATATATCATCATGGAGCTCATAAATAAAGACATAGGAGTCTCTAAATCCTGGATCCAACTCAATTTGGCTTCATCAAGGGCAGATCCTGAATGTTAAACCTGATAGATTTCTTCAAAAATGTGCCCAAGGCCACAGAAGAAGGGCAAATCTGTGCACACAGCATACCTTGACTTGGCAAAGGCCTTTGACACAATCCCACACACAGGCATTATCAATAAACTTAGCGAACTAAATGTAAACCCCTTTGTTGTAAGATGGGTTGCCAACTGGCTCACAAACAGGTAACACACTGTCAAAGTGGATGACTCCACATCAACCAGTAGATCTGTCAACAGCAGGGTTCCATAAGGGTCAGTGCTGGGCCCCGTATTGTTTGATATATACTTCTCAGAAGTTCAGACTAAACCTAAGGGATTGTGGCTGACCAAGTTTGCAGACAACTGCAAACTGGGTGGTATTATTGAATCCCCAAATTATGTCAGTATACTTCAGGAGAGTCTTATGCAGACCAGTGACTGGTGTCTTAGTCACAGCCTCAAACTGAATGCAAAGAAATGCATCATCATCTCATTCAGTAAAAACAATGTCCCTTCATATTATCAAATTAACAATGCCCTATGTACCTACAAAGTGGTAAGAGATCTGGAATCACAAGTAGACTGCAACCTTAACTTTGACCACCATGTGTCTACTGTAGTAAGGAAGGCTTTCTACATAGCACACTTGATTAGGAAAGTTATTGTCTTTACAGAAAAGCAGGTTATAACTTCTCTACGCTTGTTACTAATCAGGCCCATAATTGAGTATAACACCCCTTTCATCATGTACTATACAAAGCAGCTGCAGCAATTGGGAAACCTCAGGTTTCTAACTAAGAAGATCAAGGGACTCTAGAATGTGCCTTACACAGACCGATCAAAGTCCCTGTCACTATACTCAGTATCATATAGACGTCTTAGGGGAGACTTATGCCTGACTTACAGAGCAATCTCTGACCCAAACCTAATGAATTTGCTTCAATCCGTAAATCAAACGAGACTAGAGCTACCCATTTCAGGGACCTAACTATGGCCTGCAACTTCAATAGGATGTGCTGGAGGGACAAATTTGTCTCCCAGCAACTACCACATCTTTGGAACAAGTTGCCAATTCACGTGAAGCAGAGCACCTCTATGACACTTGTTCAAAAGGAACCTGGACGAGTGGATGGGGCACATTAATTTCTTACCAGATACAGTGCCCACAACCTTCCTAGACATGGACAGTCATTAATAAATAAAGTTCTGGGTATTGACTGGCATATCTATGGTATTACATTGGGATGAAATGGCTAGACTTGAAATGACCTCCATGTCGATAGCCTACTAACCTCCTATGATCCTATGACCAAAGAGATTGTTGACCAAAACTAAGAAGAGAAATTCTTAGAATGATAGGGCCCTCATGACTAAAATAGGCAAACAACTCAGAAGCTTGATAAAATCCACCAAAGCCCAGTTTGAGGATAAAATAGCTACCCAAGCCAAAGACACTCATAAGGCCTTTGTAATCTCAAAAACACAATGCAGTGATGCATTAACCTGATTTTTAATGATGTTACCTAAACTGAGGTTAAAGATAAAGAGAGCCTACTGCCTGATAAATTCATCTCTAACTTTACCCCTCTCCCTACCATCTACCCTTCAAGATATACATGAAACTGGCTCACCTCCAGCTATCACAAAAGACAAAGTCTTAAAAGTGCTATCAAAAGCTAAACATTCTGCATCAACAGGTCCTGGAAATATTCCTGAATGCATTTAAAATATCATGAAAAATTATTTAGCCACTGCAACACTGTTTAAGCTCAGCCTTTATCCAGGTTTTGTATCGAGTGAATACAGAACAGCACAAGTCATTGCCAACATAAGGGAGGACCTTCCACAGATCCAGGTAGGTACAGACCCATACGTCTGAGCAGCTTCATATGCAAAGACATGGAAAGACTTAACATGGAACTAATCAATAAGGGCATATGGAAACTCCAAACACTTGACCCATCTCAGTTTGGATTTGTCCAGTGCAGATCATGCTTATTCACCCTGAGAGACTTTTTTGAAAAGGTGACCAAAGCAGTAGATGAAGGCAGAATGGTACGCACTGCATACTTTGACCTGGCCAAAGCTTTTGACACAATCCCTCACTCTGGCATAGTGGAATAGCTAAATTAACTGGGAATAAACCTCTATGTCACCTGCTGGATTGCCAGCTGTCTCACAGATGGGACACAGGAAATCAAAATAGGGGAAGTTACCACCACAAAGAGATCAGTCACAAGTGGAGTCCCAAAAGGTTTTGTGCTGGGACCTCTCCTGTTTGCTATCTATGTCTCTGAACCAATGGGTGATACTAAAGGGCTCTGGCTGACTAAGTCTGCAGATGACTACAAGCTAGGAACTGTCAATGAATCCCCAAATGACTTAGCCATCCTGCAAGAATGTTTATCCGAAATACATAACTGGTGCTAAAATCAGGGACTGAAATTAAATGCCAAAAAATGCATTATCACCTCCTTTGAGAAGTCATCTACCACAGGAAGATACCACATTGTCATTATGCCCCTAAGAGTTGACCCATTCCAATGAGTATAATCCCCCCCTTTGGCATATGTCTATCCAGATACATGCAACAACTGGAGCACCCTCAGAGATGCCTTACTAAAAGGATGAAAGGCCAAAACAACATGTCTTATGTGCACTGACTCAAAGCCCTGTCACTATACTTAGTAGCCCACAGACTACTTGCAGCTGACCTGTGTCTGACATACAAGGCATCCTCCGACTCAATACGGATGGATTTACTGCACGTCAGCAAGTTAAATGGCATCGGACATACTTGATCTGGGACTCTAAACTTCTTCTTCAACATCAGTAGAATGGTTTTGAGGGATAGACATATCTCCCAAGGAATACCAGTGCTCTGGAACAGACTCCCTAGCCACATAAAACAAAGTTCATCCCTAGCCATATTCAAGTACAAATTGGATCTATGGATGAGAAACAGAAAATTTACCCCAGGATTCCCTCCTGTACTACCAATGGACAGAGGCAGCTCCTAAATGCTTTACCCCATGCAAGGGTTGCCTCAGTTTTACCAATTAATCTCACTAGGGGTAATATACAATTATCGACCATAACCATGAAATGGGTAAAGCCACTCTAACATCATATGGGATGGGTTAATTCAAGCTCCAAAGGGGGAAATTGGCAAGGCTTAAAATGGCCCACAAGGACAGCTAGCCTAGTACTTACCTGTGAACCTATGAACCTGTAAAAGCTCATCTGTGTCTTCCGTATTAACAAACATATTAATTTCAGATTTCATTCTCTTGATTGTTTCTGTCTTTCCTGTACTCCAGCACTAAAAAGGTCACGCTTCTACTAATATAACATGAGTCATGCTTTATTAGCAAAACATTTTAGATGAATTACTTGCTAATATTCATATATATATATATATATATATATAATTTATATATTTTTTTTTATTTACTAGGTCTGACTGGATTTAGTTAAAAAACCCTTTTCAGCAGATGATGGCCAGGGAGAAAAGCTCCAACATATTACAAACATTTTTAAACATATATTCAGTAGTATATGTGAACAGACATTAAATAATATACATTAACAATTGCACATACATTTGCTAATTATATTACTTTCATATGAAAATAGAAGTAGCTATTACAAAATAAAGTATACATTAGTAGATGAGCATTTGAAGAGGTGTAATAATGGATTTGTCAGATAATAGATCATGTGATTAGTGCTTAGAAATTCAAAGAAATGGAAGTCAGGGGAAGGAACTAGGGCAGAAAATGTTAAAATTGTAGTTGAAAGGTGATGTGTAAAGCAGATTCAGAGACAGTTGTACGTGTCACTATCTC